>NW_006942417.1:0-1167 GCF_000298275.1 Orycteropus afer afer | reverse complement strand
ATATATTCTTGATGTCATCCCACAATTCTTCTGGTTTTCTGTCAGTCGTGTTCAATGCATGAAATCTATTCTTTAGATGATCTCTAAATTCAGAAGGGATATATTCAAGATCATATTTTGGCTCTCTTGGACTTGTTTTAATTGTCTTTAACTTCAAGTTGAACTTGCATATGAGCAGTTGATCATCTGTTCCATAATCAGCTCCTGGTCTTGTTTTGTCTGAAGACATTAAGTTTCTGCATTGCTTCTTGCCACAGATGTAGTCAATCTGTTTCCTGTGTACTCCATCTGGTGAAGTGTATGTGTATAGCCACCATTTGTGCTCTTGAAAAAAGCTATTTGCAATGAATAAGTTGTTGGTCTTGCAAAATTCTATCATGTGACTTCCAGTGTTATGTATATCACCAAGTCACTTCCTAGTCTCCCTTAGCTGTTCCAAACTGCCACCCATAAAATATATAGACATATTTATATGCCTGTGCATGGTATAGTGCCTAAGTCATTTGACTGCTAATCAGAAGGCTGGTGGTTCAAACCCACCACCTACACCTCAGACGGAAGGTTGGGCAATCTACATCCATAGTGATACTGCCTCGGAAAGCCAAGGACATGTATCTATGAGTTGGATCTGACTAGACAACAGTAAGTTTGTTTTTTGGATGTAGAGAATAAGGAGCTCTGGTGGTGCAATGGTTAAGCACTTGCCTGCTAAACAAAATGCTGGCAGTTTGAATCACCAGTGGCTCCATGAGAGAAAAAACTAGTTATTGACTTCTATACTGATTGCACCCAAAAAAACCCTATGGGGCTGTTGCACTCTGTCACACAGAATTGTTATGAGTTGAAAATGACTCTATGACATCACCGACAACATTCATAGAATAGCCCTGGAAGAGTATATTAGAAAATCTGGATTGGATGTGTGGGGAAAGGTAGTGGGACGAAGTCTTCTTTGAAGTTTGTATTATGTGCTTGTATTGCCTATAAAAAGTCAAAATAGTAGTAATAAAAAAAAGTCTATGTTCAATGAGTCTTATTACAGTCTTACTAGAAGGACCAAGGAGCCCCAGGGTTACAGGTGAGGAGAGACAACTCAGGGACACCCGAAGTAGCAAGCGGGAAGAGCAGGAGAAAGGGGATTAAAAGCCAGGAAGCCAGAGAGAAGAG
>NW_006942416.1:0-1169 GCF_000298275.1 Orycteropus afer afer | reverse complement strand
TGAGGAGGTCCAGCATAGAGAACTCGGGTCCAAGGACATGCTCCACTCTGAGATTTTTATTCCTGATAGTAGTGAGATCCCCTTTCTGCCTCTGGGATGGCCCATTTTAAGCACAAGGTGGTAAACCAGTCTAATCCCCCTGTTAAGATTCTATATACCTTATTTGCATGGTCCCCCCCCCCAAGGGTGCCATGTATCTTATTTACATTATTAGCAAGCAACCCAAGCCCCTTGAGCCACAAGCACCTCACATTTGCATAGGTTACCCAGTTTTCTGGTGGGAGTCACAAAGACCATGGCTAGAAGGGCCATATTAAATAATTCACTGCACCACAACAGGGATGCTAAAGACCGAGGTGATATATGTAAGACAATTTTGTGCTTTTATTAGGAACGTGGTGGTATTTCAGGGGTTGAAGAAGAAAATCTTAAAACCAGAGAAGTCTGACATGCAGCAGGACATTTTGACTAGGTCATTTTGACATGGCAATTTTGACAGCAGTGACATTTTATCATTTGAAGTGATCCTTTTATCTTAATTACATAAAACAGTTACTTCAGAATGTACAAGCCAAACTGCTTTATTACCTAATACTGCAAGCCAAACTGCCATCCTCACTTGTTCCCCATCTGTGAGTAGTGTTCCCCCTGGTCCCTCACCCCTTTTGACCTATCCTTGGATGTTTATTCCATTGTCGTGTGTGGTTGTATTCTTCCTAATTGAACAGATGTTGTTGTTGTTGTTGTCATGTGCCGTTGAGTCAGACCCGACTCATAGCGACCCTTCCTTGGGTTTCTGAGGCAGTATCACTAAAGAAGTAGATTGCCCAACCTTCCTTCTGAGGAGTGGCTGGTGGGTTTGTACCGCCAGTCTTCTGGTTAACAGTCAAGTGCCTTAGACACTATGCTACCAGAGCTCCCATTTAACAGATAATAAGTGCTTTTTGACATAGTAATAACAATAGAAGAAAGAGTTGCTTATTCTCAGCACTTTCACAGCTTTTTCTCACAGTATAAGTGGGTTGTTGTTGTTGAGTAGAGTTGTTAGTTTACTTCAAGTTTATTTCAGCTCATAGTGACTCCAAGTGATAGAGTAGAATTGGCCCATAAAGTTTTCTAGGCTGCAGAATTTACAGGAGCAGAACACAAAGGCTTTCTCCTGCAGAGCC
>NW_006942415.1:0-1176 GCF_000298275.1 Orycteropus afer afer | reverse complement strand
GAAGTCAAACTATCCCTATTTACTGATGATATGATCCTATACTTAGAAAACCCAAGAGACTCAGTCAAAAATCTACTGGAACTAATTGAGAAATTTAGCATCATGGTAGGATATAAGATCAACATTCAAAAATCAGTTGGATTCTTCTATACCAGCAAAGAGATTGCTTTGAAAAAGAAATAAGGAAATCAATACTATTTACAATGGCTACCGAAAAAATAAAATAATTGGGAATAAATCTTATCAGGTACACAAAAGATCTCTACAAAGAAAATTATAAAAAACTACTTCAAGAAACCATGAGAGATCTACATAAATGGAAGAACATCTCATGCTCATGGATAGGAAGATTGAATATTGTGAAAATGTCAACTCTACCCAGAGCTATCTATACATTCAATGCAATTCCAATCCAGTTCCCATCAACATTCTTTAGGGATGTGGAAAAACCAATCACTGACTTTATATGGAAAGGAAAGAGACCTCTGATAAACAAAGCACTATTGATGAAGAAGAACAAAGTAGGAGGTCTCACACTGCTGTATCTTAAAACCTACTATACAGCCACAGTAGTCAAAACTGCCTGGTATTGGTTTAATTACAGATACATAGACCAATGGGAGCTCTGGTAGAATAGTGCCTAAGGCACTTGACTGCTAACCAGAAGGGTGGCGGTTCAAACCCACCGGACTCCTCGGAAGGAAGATGGGGCAATCTACTTCCATAGTGATACTGCCTCGGAAACCCAAGGAGGGGTCACTATGGGTCAGGTCTGACTCTATGGTACATAACAACAACAACAACAACAACATAGACCAATGGAATAGAATTGAGAACCCAGAAATAGATCCATCGACCTATAGTCAGCTGATCTTTGACAAAGCCCAAATTCCATTAAATGGGGAAGAGAATGTTTTTTTAATAAATGGTACTGGCAAAACTGGAGATCCATTTGCAGAAAAATGAAACAAGATCTGTGCCTCACACCATACACAAAAAAGAACTCCAGATGGATCAAAGACTTAATGTGAAACCTAAAACTACAGTTCCTTGGGGAAAATATAGGGACAAATTTAAGGGCCTAATATGTGGCATAAATAGACTATCAAGCATAACTCAAAATGCATGAGCAGCAGAAGAGAAACCAGATGATTGGGACCTTCTAAAAATTAAATT
>NW_006942414.1:0-1229 GCF_000298275.1 Orycteropus afer afer | reverse complement strand
AAATCTTCTGTTCAGCTCTTTTACTTCATCATTTCTTCCATTTGCTTTAGCAACTCTATGTTCAAGAGCAAGTTTCAGAGTCACTTCTGACACTGTTTTTTTTTTTTTTTTTCCTGTCTTTTTAATGACCTTTTGTTTTCTTCATGTATGTCTGTGGTAGTTTGGAGGGTAGGAGTGCATGGAGGCAAGTCCACAGGGAAGAGGTAACTATGGGGAGAAAGTGGGAAGAGAGCTGTTGCATTGTGGGAAATTGCACTCAATATCATGAGACAAAGTGTATATGAACTGCTGTGTGGAAAATGAATTTTCTCTGTAAACTTCCACCCAAATCACAATAAAAATATTTTTAAAGAAAGAAATCTTGGCTTGGCCATCGTTTTGAGTGGCTTGGCAGCTGGATGTAGTTATTCACCATGATGAGATTGTAATCACCTCCATGGTAATTACACTTCCATGGCGAAATCTGCTGCTAAATGATTGAAGGGGAGTTACTTTCAGGCTATGCCCTGCTTCCACTATATAGAGAGACCTTTGGGAAAGGTCTCTAGCTTTTTGGCACATTTTGAGCTGTATTGCCTGCTGATCTTGGGATTGGTCCTAGACTTGAACCAGTGACTTGCCATGTTGCCTGCTAATCTTGAGATTGTGCCATTTTACCTGCCGATCCTGAGTTCATCAGCCTCAGCAGCTAGCACCTACATGAGTTAGAGGAAGCCTCCAGCTCCAGTGGCCCTGGAAGAAGAGGCAGAGCTAAAGCCCAAGGTCAAGGGGCCTTAACTCAGCCCCTAGGTACCAGCACTCTGAATTTGGACTTCTAGCCTCCTAAACTGTAAGAAAATAAATGCCTGGTTTTTAAAGCCATCCACTTGTAGCATTTTTTTTTTTTAATTTTTATTGTGATCTGGGTGAAAATTTATAGAGCAAATTCATTTTCCCATACAGCAGTTCACATACACTTTGTCTCATGACATTGACTGCAATTTGCCACAGTGCAACAGCTCTCTTTCCACTTCTTCCCCATAGTTACCTCTTTCCTGTGTTCTTCCCTCCCATGCTTTCCTACCCCTGAGCTGTCTCGTTGTGCATACACAGCCTTTCTATTCTCCCATGATTGACCTCTCCAAGGAGTGTATCTACCTAATATAAATGTTCAGCTTATATCCTTGTCTTTTGTTTGGCTGGAAGCACTGGTGGCATTTCTTTTATAGCAGTATTAGAGAATTAAGACA
>NW_006942413.1:0-1229 GCF_000298275.1 Orycteropus afer afer | reverse complement strand
TTTTTTTTTTTTTGTCTTTATGTGTATATCTATCTATCTATCTATCTATATCTATCTATCTATCTATGTAGATATATATAGATAGATATGTTTCTTATAAGAATGAGAGGAAATAAAGGACACAACTTGAACATTTAAATTTGGTGATGATTTATAAAAATAATATACAAATACACTACATTTGAATAAGGTTTGGTGTCACAATGTTAAGCACTCAGCTATTAATTGAAAGTTTGGATGTTCAAATATACCCAGCTTCTCCATGGGAGAAAGACCTAGAGATATATTCCCTTTAAGATATAGCCTAGAAAACACTATGGGCAGTTCTACTTTGTCACATGGTGTCACTGTGAGTTGAGATCAACTCAATGGCACCTAACAACAACAAACTATATTTGATGAGTTTTTTTTCTTATAAAAAGTGACTTTTAATGGAGACATAAATACTGTATCTCTGTAACTACTTGATCCAAATTATTTATAAGAATAAAAAGTGGAATTGGGATGACTCATCATTTATCAGATTTTACTCTTATATTTCCAGTTATCTTAACATGTATAGAGAGAGAATTATTTTTTAATTAAGGTTTACATGAAACAGTCAATTGAAGGGTAAATATCTGCAATATTTGGTAACTATAAATGAAAACATGAAGAATATTCTACCAACTTTTATGAAACAATTAAATGCAATTCCATGTTAAAAAGGAATTTCGAAAAAAAATAACAGTAATATTACATTAAAGACAGATGTGGCTAAGAAACAGATTAAAGTACATGAATATGTAGTGAAAATATTATTTTTTATATTCATATAATCACAGAATATTTTATTTTTTTATTTAATATACACATGTATCTACACTTATTTTCTATATGATACTTTAATTCTGAGTGTAGATTTTGAATTAAATTATTATATAGATCCTATAACATTTCCATGAAATTAATAAAATATATTATTTGTAGTATTTTTAGCTCCCTCTTACAGCGTTAAATATAACCAAGTTTGGAAAATACGCAGTTCTTTTCACCTTTGGATGACCTATTGTTTTCCCACACTGCCTGAAAGGCATTTCAGAGTGAATTAATAAAAAGCTTACTTGGTTGGAAGAATGAACATTATACTGCTCTCTGACTCTATTTTCTGCTTTGTAAATGATTCTGAAATTTAGCAGCAAAAGAAAAGGGGATATTACTCATTTGCTCCCAAAATTAAACCAAAGGAT
>NW_006942412.1:0-1229 GCF_000298275.1 Orycteropus afer afer | reverse complement strand
ACCAGCCACTCCTCAGAAGGAAGGTTGGGCAATCTACTTCCATAGTGATATCGCCTCTGAAACCCAAGGAGGGGTCGCTATGAGTCGGGTCCGACTCCCTGGCAGTGAGTTTGGTTTTTTGGTTTTGATAAAATAGCAAGGAACTGAAAATGTGGCTAAAAAGGAGCTATGTATATTTCTGTATTGCTTTTTATCAAGAATATTAAGGGGAAATGGGCAATTAAGAAATAATAATGTGGTTTTAAGCATTTGGCTGCTAACCAAAAGATTGGTGATTCCAATCCACAAGCTGCCATAGCGGAAAGATGAGGCAGTCTTCTTCCATAAAGACTTACAGCCTTGGAAACTTTATGGGGGTCCTTATGAGTTGGAATCTACTCCATAGCAGTGAGTTTGGTTTGAATTTTACAATGGTTATGAGGGGAAGAAAGATAGGAGAATATAGTTAATGTGAATCAGTCTTTGAGTCACTACGTCCTAGTAAACATTTATCGTTGTACACTCCTTATTCCTGAGAAGACTTCTGTGATTGTTTTAATGACCACTTGTTGTCCTTGAGCACGTAGAGGAGTAAAACTTTAGCTCTGTAGAGAATAAGCTGATTGTATGACTTCCGAGACTAATGATGTAATCATGTACAAACATATAAATAATGTAGAACAAAGGCATCAGGGGTCACTCCCACAGAACATGCAGGGCATCTGCCTGGCCCCTGTTCCTTTTAAATAATAAAAAGAAAACTATTAATCCTTTCGTGTCGCTTCATTTCATGACCTGTGCGGTTTTGCCAGATGCAGTATTTCTGATTTTCAACCATGCAGTCTCCCTTTGTTTTGTTTGAACAGCAGCCTCTTGGTCTATGTATAAGTTCCTCATGAGCACAATTAAGTGTTCTAGAATTCCTATTCTTTGCAATGTTATCCATAATTTGTTATATACATGTATAGCAGAAAAGAGGTTAAGATATCTTCATAATGAATTTTATTAACGGTGTGGACTTGGGAGTCTTCATTTATTCTCTGCCTCTTTTCTTTTCTCTCCTTCTTCCCTCCTTCCTTTTCTTCCTTTCCTCCTTTATCCCTCCTTCATTTTTCTTTCCTTCATTATCTCTTTCCTTTCCTTCTTTTCCTTCCTTCCTACCCTCCTCTTTCTCTTTCAGAAACTTCCCTCATGGCAGCAGGGAAGAGTTAGGGGTCTTAAATGCAAAGTCCTTTGCTTGTTCTTGTTTT
>NW_006942411.1:0-1218 GCF_000298275.1 Orycteropus afer afer | reverse complement strand
ATATATATATATATATATATATATATATGCATATATAGATATAGATATAGATATATTTGCTATTGTTGTTAGGGGGCATTGCATTGTCTCTGACTCATGGTGACCCTATGCACAGCAGAACAAAACACCGCCTGGTCTGTGACAGCCTCACAATCCCTGCTATACCTGAGCCCATTGTTGCAGCCATTGTGTCTATCCATCTCGTTGAGGGCCTTCCCATTCTTCATTGACCCTCCACTTTACCAAACATGGTATCCTTCTCTAGGGAATGTTTCTTTCTGATAACATGACCAAAGGAGGTGAGATGAAGTCTGGCCATTCTCACCTCCAAGAAACATTCCAACTGCACATCATCCAGGACAGATTTGTTAGTCTTTTTAGCAGACCATGGTACTCTTAGCATTCTCCTTCAATACCATATCTCAAAAGCATCAACTTTTCTTCAGTCTTCCTTATTCATTGTCCATCTCTCACATGAATAACGGGCAACTGAAAATTCCATGGCTTGGGTTAGACACACCTTAATCGTCAATGAGACATCTTTGCTCTTCATCACTTAAAAGAGTTCTTTTGCAGCAGATTTGCCCAATCCAATGCATTATCTGTTGTCTTGAAGTGCTCCTTCCATAGGTGTTGATTGTGGAATCAAGTAAAATGAAATCCTTGACAATTTCAATCTTTTCTCCATCCACCGTGAAGCTGTTTATTGGACCAGTTGTGAGGATTTTTGGTTTCTTTATATTGAAGTGTAATCCATACTGCAGACTGGAGTCTTTAATCTTCATCAGTAAGTGTGTCAAGTCATCCTCACTTTCAGCAAGCAGAGTTGTGTCATCTGCATATCACAGGTTGTTAAGGGGTCTTCCTCCAAATCTGATGCCAAGTTCTTCTTCATATAATCCAGCTTCTCAGATTATTTGCTCAGCATACACATTGAATAAGTACAGTGAAAGGATACAACCTTGACACGCTTCTTGATTTTCAGCCATGAAGTATCACATTGTTCTGTTTTAATGACAGCCTCTTGATCAATGTGTTAAGTTTTTCATATACATATATATATTTCTATCTTTATCTAGCCCTCAAGTATCTCAGTAAATTTTCAATTCAGGACTGAAAGCTTGAGTGACAGATACTTAGGAATATTTTGTTGCAAGAAGTTTATTTGAGAGGATTAAAATAAATACATAAATTTGTGGAAAGGCGGGGCAAGATGGC
>NW_006942410.1:0-1229 GCF_000298275.1 Orycteropus afer afer | reverse complement strand
AGATGGGGCAATCTACTTCCGTAGTGATACTGCCTCGGAAACCCGAGGAGGGGTCGCTGAGTCGGGTCCGACTCGATGGCACATAACAACAACATGCAAAATTAACACCAACATTATTCTCAATGGAGAGAGACTGAAACCATTCCTCTTGCAAACAGGAATCAGACAAGGATGCCCTCTATCACCATTTCTATTCAACATTGTACTGGAAGTCCTAGCCAGGACAATAAGGCATAAAAGGGAAATCAAAAGCATCTACATTGGTAAGGAAGAAGTCAAACACTCCCTATTTGCTGATAATATGATCCTATAATTAGAAATCCCAAGATACTCAGTCAAAAATCTACTGGAACTAAGTCAGAGATTTAGAATTGTGGCAGGATACCAGATCAACATGCAAAAATCAGTTGGATTCCTCTACACCAGCAAAGAGATTGCTGAAAAAGAAAGAAGGAAATAAATACCATGTCTAATAGTTACCCCCAAAATAAAATATTTGGGAGTAAATCTTACCAGGGACACAATAGATCTGTAGAAAGAAAACTATTAAAAATTACTTCAAGAAATGATAAGAGATTTACACAAATGGAAGAACATACTATGCTCATGGATAGGAAGACTGAACATTGTGAAAATGCCAATTCTACCCAAAGCAATCTATACATTGAATGCAATCCCAATCCAGATCCCATCAACATTTTTTAAGGATATGGAAAAACCAATCACTAACTTTATATGGAAAGGAAAGAGACCTCGGATAAGCAAACCACTATCAAAGAAGAACAAAGTAGGAGGTCTCACACTGCCGGATCTCAAAACCTACTATATAGCCACTGCAGTCAAAACTGCTTGGTATTGGTACAACGAAAGACATATAGAACAATGAAAAAGAATTGAGAACCCAGAAATAGATCCATCGACCTATGGTCAGCTGTTCTTTGACAAAAGGCCAAAATCCATCAAATGGGTAAGAGAATATTTGTTTAATAAATAGTGCTGGCAAAACTGGATATACATTTACAGAAAAATGAAACAAGATCTGTATCTCACACCACACACAAAAAATAACTCCAGATTGATCAAAGACTTAAATGTGAAACCTAAAACTATAGAGTTCCTCAAGGAAAAACTAAAGGCAAATTTAGGGGAATACATACATGGCAGGGAGCTCTGGTAGCATAGTGACTAAGGCACTTGACTGCTAACCAGAAGACTGGCAGTTCAAACCC
>NW_006942409.1:0-1169 GCF_000298275.1 Orycteropus afer afer | reverse complement strand
CATTCCTGATCAAAACTCTCAGCAAAATAGGAATAGAAGGGACATTCCTCAACATAATAAAGGGAATTTATGCAAAACCAACAGCCAACATTATTCTAATTGGAGAGAGACTGAAACCATTCCTCTTGAGAACAGGAACCAGACAAGGATGCCTGCTATCACCACTTCTATTCAACATTGTGCTGGAAAACAGATACTGGATTAAAAATCCATGTGAATAACTCACTTATTTTAAAATAGAACCAACAGCATAATGCTGAAAATTTCTGGATTTTATTAATTTTCAATTTGGTTTATCATTTTTGTCACTTTTTTCATGAATTTCATTTCTCTGGGAATGTTTGTTTATTTGTTTTTTTTCTTTCTTTTTTTTTTTTATCAAATACAACTCATGATATGGCTCTTGTTTCCTCTTTCGATATTTGTAAATTTTTATTTCAATCCAAATGATTACAAATGTTTGTATTTGAAAGCGTTCATATCTCATTCTTCAGTTTATTCTTATGTATTACAAACAGAAGAAGAAATATTTAAAAATGTTATCTGCTCTGAAGAACCATATGGAGTAATATAGAAAACTGGAATGTAATATTATCAAAGAGTATGCAACTCCTGAAGTAACATACCAAGTTTGTTATTATTTTTATATGTGCCAAGGGTAAATTAGTCACATAGAAGATGATCACTGAAAATAAACATATTCCAGAAAGTATGGTTTATATGTCTATTTAAATCAATAAAAATAGTAAGCTCAAAAATTTCTCTCCACTACTGAATAAAATAATCAACATGTAGCTTTAGTAGCCAAAAAGTGCAGAGTGGAAGGAAGCATGAAGTGTATCCTATCATTTCACTTTCATGTTCAAATATTGATATTATACATTTGTAAGCAAACAAAATCACAATGGTTCATTTTTCCAAATAAAAAAAAAATTTAAGAGACATACTGTATTATTTCTGATAGCATACAACAAATATCTCTTCCATGTTGATGGCTTAATGGAAATCCTCTGAAATTTTAATTTCCACAGAGATGGGTATTTGTGTTGGATTGGGTTCTCTAGAGAAACACAAAAACCAGCAAAGTATATATATATATATATATATATATTTATAGAGAGAGAAAGAGAGAGAGAGAGAAATTTATCTTAGATAAATGGCTCACAAGC
>NW_006942408.1:0-1205 GCF_000298275.1 Orycteropus afer afer | reverse complement strand
ATATGCAAATTCAAATTCAAACTGAAGAAAATTAAATCAAGTCCACAAGAGCCAAAATATGACATTGATTATATCCCACTTGAATTTAGAGACCCTCTGAAGAATAGATTTGGCACATTGAACACCAATGACCCAAGCCCAGACAAATTGTGGGATGACATCAAGAACATCATACATCAAGAAAGCATATGGTCATTTAAAAGACAGGAAAGGAAGAAAAGACCAAAATGAATGCCAGAAGAAACTCTGAAACTTGCTCTTTAATGGAGAGTAGCTAAAGTGAATGCAAGAAATTATGAAATGAAAGAGCTGAACAGAAGACAAAGTAATTATAATGAAATGTGCAAAGACTTGGAGTTAGAAAACAAGAAGGGAAGAACACGCTCACATTTCTCAGACTTGAAAGAACTGAAGACATCTTTCAAGCCTCAAGTTGCAATCTTGAAGGATTTTGCAATGGGCAAAATATTGAATGATGCAGGGAACATCAAAAGAAGATGGAAGGAATACATGGCCAGTCTACCATAAATAATTGTTTGATGTTCAACAAATTCAGGAGGTACCAAACAATCAAGAACCAATGGTATTGAAGGAAGAAATCCAAGCTACGCAGAAGGAATTGGTGAAAAACAAGTCTCCAGGAATTAACAGAATACCCATTGAGATGTTTTGACAAACAGATGCAGCACTGGAGGTACTTAGTCATGTATGCAAGAAATTTGGAAGACAGCTACCTGGCCAACTGACTGGAAAAGATTATTTGTGCCCATTCCAAAGAAAGATGATCCAATACCATGTGGAAAGTATCAAACAATATCATTAATATCACACAGAAGTAAAATTTTGCTGAAGATAATTTAAAAAGGGTTGCAGCGGTATATTGACATGGAACATCCAGAAAGGCAACCTGGATTCCGAAGAGGACATAGAATGAGGGATATCATTTTTGATGTCAGAAGGATCTTGGCTGAAAGCAAAGAATACCAGAAAGATGTTTACCTGTTTTATTGACTATTCAAAGGTGTTCAACTGTGTGGATCATCACAAATTATGGATAACATTACAAAGAATGAAAATTCCAGAACACTTAATTGTGCTCATGAGGAACCTGTATATACCCCAAACAGAGCAGGGGGATAATGCATGTTTTAAAATCAGGAATGTTGTGTGTCAGGGTTGTATCCTTTCACCATACTTATTCAATC
>NW_006942407.1:0-1188 GCF_000298275.1 Orycteropus afer afer | reverse complement strand
GGAACAAACGGAGAAGGTGAGGAGAAAGGTGGGCTGAGCTGGGGACTTTTGCTGGTCCGGGAGGGTGCCGCCATTTTGAAGGTTTAAAAAGCAGCTTGACTATTTTGGATATTTAAAGAGACAGAGCTTTGGCAGATTCCTGGGGCTTAAGAACACAATCTGCTTTCCAGCAACCCCAAGGACACTCGGGACCTGCAAGACAAGGTACGACATTACTCGTTACTCCTGGTGAACGGAGGTGCGGCCATCCTCCACTCCCACCTACCTTCTGGACCCACAGGAACTTCATCACAGTCTGTGTGCTCAGATGGAGACTGGGTGCCCTGCCCTGTCCTCCACTGATTTTTTTATTTTTTTGCTTTCTTTTTTCTGGTGATTAGTTTCCTTGTATTTGTCTGTTTTAAAACAACTAATATTATTAATACTTTTATCCTTTTTATTATTATTCTTAATCTTCCACTCCCAGGTCCTAGTTTTCAGCATTTTTTCTATTCCCTGTGCCTGGTTGAAATTTTTATTTTGTTTTTTTTAAGATTTTTTTTTTCCTTTTCCCCCTTTTTTCTTGTGGTTAACCCTGTTCCTTATTTTCTTTTTGCATTTTTCCCATATTTTTTTCATGTATTATTCTCCTTCTCTACTTCTTTTTTTCTTAGTGCCCTATCCCCAGATATTGCAGGTTTTCTTGTTTTTTTCTTTCTTTTTATTTATTTTTTTCCTTTTTTGGTTACTGTTCCTGTGTGATTACATGGTGTATTTTCAGTCCATGGGCTTTTAGTTTTTTGATGGTTATTCAATTTCAATTTGTGGCTAACTGAGTGGGAGACACCAACAGTCCCCATAAGACACAATGACACCCACACCTCCTGAAACTTCACTTACTGAGCGAGAGCCACTACCTCCTTCTCCAACAATAGGCCAATGATAAAAACCACCAAGAAGAGCCTGAATCACCCTTGGCTGCTCTTCACAAACAGTTAACAGAGATCTGAATACAACAATGACACGATGCCTTGGAAACAACAGACAATTACAGTCCACACAAAGAAGCAGGATAAAGTGGTAGAAGCAAGGAAGCAGGATAGAGACCGAGAATACATCCCTGAGGAAAAAGCAGCATTGGAACTCTCTGATAAGGAATTCAAAAGAATTATCTTTAGGTATCTTCAAAGGATTGAGACACAGACCAAA
>NW_006942406.1:0-1229 GCF_000298275.1 Orycteropus afer afer | reverse complement strand
ATTATATATAATCATTGAAAAGGAAGCTAAAAAATCACCATCATTTGCAGATATCATGATTTTGTACATAAAACAAAATCCAAAAGAATCTGGAGATAGAATGCTGACATTACCAGGAGTTATAAAAAGTAGTTGGATATAAAATTCATTTACAAAAGTTTGTTGTATAGGTTATATTTCTATACACAGAAAGAAAAAAATTTAAAACAATATCTAGAATAAATCTAAGAACAGATGTGCAAAGTCACTAATATGCAGAATAAAATCCCACAAATGTATAAGGTAAAGAAAAACAACCTAACAGAAAAATAGGCAAAGACTTAAGAAAATCCTCCACAAAACAGGAAATCCAAATGACTGCATATGGAAAGGATGCTCAATTTTATTTGTAATTGTTCTTGTTCCACAAAACCCATCGTCATCAAGTCTATCCCTACTCCTAGCAACCCTATAGGACAAGGTGGAACTGTCCCATAGGGTTTCCTGTAAAACTTTACAGAAGCTGGCTACCAGATCTTTCTCCCCTGGAGCAACTGATGGGTTCAACCCACGGACATTTTGGTTTGCAGCCAAATGCCTTAACCACTGCGCCACCAGAGCTCCTTTGATTATAGTTGTAGTTGTTAGATACTTTCAAATCAGTTCATAACGACTCATAATGGCCTTATGTATAAGAGAAAAAAAATGTTGCCTGGCCCTGCACCATCCTCACAACTGTTGATGTATTCGAGCCCATCGTTGCAGCCACCGTGTCAGTCCATCTCATGGAGGGTCTTCCTCTTTTTCACTGACCCTCTACCAAGCATGATGTCCTCCTCCAGGGACTGATCCTTCCTGAGAACATGTCCAAAGTAAGTGAGACGAAGTCCTGCCATCCTCACTTCTAAGAAGCATTCAGCTATACTTCTTCCAACACAGATTTGTTTCCCCTTCTGGCGGCCCAGGATATATTCAATACTCTTTGCCAGCACCATAATTTGAAGACTTTGCTTCTTCTTTCGTCTTCCTTATTCACTGTGCAGCTTTGCATGGACATGAGGCTTTTGGATATGGATGCATGGACATGAGGCTATTGGATATGGATGCATGGACATGAGGCTTTTGGATATGGATGCATGGACATGAGGCTTTTGTATATGGATGCATGGACATGAGGCTATTGGATATGGATGCATGGACGTGAGGCTATTGGATATGGATGCATGGACATGAGGCTATTGGATATGGAT
>NW_006942405.1:0-1191 GCF_000298275.1 Orycteropus afer afer | reverse complement strand
GAATACAACCCTGACACACTCCCTTCTTGATTTTAAACCATGTAGTGTTCCCTTGTTCTGTTTGAGCAACAGCCTCCTGGTCAATGTATAGGTTCCTCGTGAGTACAATCAAGTGTTCAGGAATTCCCATTCTTCTCAATTTTTTCCATAATTTGTCATGATCCACACAATCAAATGCCTTTGTATAGTCAACAAAACACCAGTAAACATCTTTCTAGTATTATTTGCCTTGAGCCAAGATCCATCTGAAAAGAGCTATGATATCTCTTGTTCCATGTCCTCTTCTGAAGCCAGCTTACACCTCTGGAAGTTCTCTGTCAATATACTGCTACAACCGTTTTTGAATTATGTTCAGTAAGATCTTATTTGAGTGAGATAGTAATGATATTGTTCAATAGTTTCCACATTCTTTGGGATCACCTTTCTTTGGAATGGATACAAATATGAATATCTTCCAGTCAGTTGGCCAGCTAGCTGTCTTCCAAATCTCCTGACATAACCATGCTTCCAGTGGGGCATCCATTTGTTAAAAAATCTCAATGGGTATTTCATCAATTCCTGGAGCCTTGTTCTTCACCAATTCCTTCTTTGTAGCTTTGACTTCCTCTTTCACTACCATTGGTTCTAGATCACATGCAACCTCCTGAAATGGATGAAGATCGACTAGTTCTTTTTGGTACAGTGACTCTGTGTATTCCTGCCATCTTCCCTTGATGATTCCTGCATCATTCAATATTTTGCCCATAGAATCTCTTAATATTGCAACTTAAGGCTTAAATTTTTTCTTCAATTCTTTCAGCTTGAGAAATGCTAAGTGCATTCTTCCTTTTTGGTTTTCAAACTCCAGATCTTTGCACATTTCATTATAGTAATTGGTTTTGTCTGCTCGAGCTGCTCTTTGAAATCTGTTCAGCTCTCTTATCTTGCCATTTCTTCCATTTGCTTTAGCTACTCTCTGCTGAAGGGCAAGTTTCAGAGTATCTTCTGTCATCCATTTTGGTCTTCTCTTCTTTTCTCGTCTTTGTAGTCACCTCTTACTTTCTTCATGGATGATGTTCTTGATATCTTCCCACAATTCTGGTTTTCAGTCATTGGTGTTCAATGCATCTAATCTATTCTTTAGATGGTTTCTAAATTCATGAGGGATATATTCAAGATCATATTTTGGCTCTCATGGACTTGTTTTAATTG
>NW_006942404.1:0-1229 GCF_000298275.1 Orycteropus afer afer | reverse complement strand
CATGGTAGTTTGGACATTTGGGACATCTTTGACCTCCGCCTCATGGGGACCAGCCTCGTGCTGATCTTTCTAAGAGAAATTGTTCAAGCAAGTACCTAGAGGATATCCTGACACTTAGTTTCGTTGAATGAATGAATAAAATGGGTTTGAATCAAAGAAATAAGTCATCAACTAAATTTTCAAATATCCAAGAGAAATTAATACCTTTTCTTTCCCAAGATCTATAGAGGTTTTGAAGTTCTCCAAGCTTGTAATATTAGTTCATTCTTCTAAGTTTGTAGACACAGCTTTGGAAAACAAAGATACCTGAATTGAAGGAATCAGATCATGCTTAAGAGCACAAACCACTGCCAGAAACCAGTTGGAAAATTCACACGTGGCTGAAGAAAAATTATTGAATTTTGCTCTTCCTCATTCATTGTTGTTGTTGTTTGCCATCAAGTCAGACCGGACTCATAGTGACCCCTCCTTGGGTTTCTGAGGCGGTATCACTACAGAAGTAGATTGCCCAACCTTCCTTCCAAGGAGTGGCTGGTGGGTTTGAACCGCCAACCTTCTGGTTAGCAGTCCAGTGCCTTAGGCATTACACTACCAGAGCTCCCCATCCAAATATATCTAAAAATATACTGTCAGGCTAATCATTAGCTTTTTAGTTTATTACTGTAGAGAAAAGAGGAATATATATAGTCATAACATGGTATTTCAATCTTTTAAAGTTTAATAGTAAACTCTTATTGACCAAAGCATCACATTAAGCACAGTAAAAATTAAGATAAGCATTGATGAGTAGTGCCTTTACTATTTAACAATATATTAGATTCATTAGTTGATGCACAAGATGTCTCGATATTTCCCAATTCCTTCTTTATTTAATATATCACAATTACACTAAAAATTATTATATTGATGGTTTTATTTATATGTCTTTTATTATACACAGTTTCACATACCATTTGGCAAGAGTTAAGGTATAAGTAACAAATAAGTAAATGAAGCATCAGTCATTTGTGTCTATTGTACTGGCAGCAAATCCAAGCTGATAGCATTTCAACTTGAGGACAGGCAATATCTCTAACAGACGTCAGAGAAGAGTTTCTGCTCCTGTTGCTGATTGGCTTACAAGCATATAACACTTCCTAGAGGGAGCTCTGGTAGCATAGTGGCTAAGACACTTGCCTGCTAACCAGACGGCTGGCGGTTCAAACCCACCAGCCACTCCTCGGAAGGAA
>NW_006942403.1:0-1199 GCF_000298275.1 Orycteropus afer afer | reverse complement strand
GCTCAGTAAGTGAAGTTGCAGGAGGTGTGGGTGTAGTTGTGTCTTATGGGGACTGTTTTTGTCTCCCACTCAGTTAGACACAAATTACAATTGAATAACTGTCAAAAAACTAAAATCCCATGGATGAAAAACACACCATATAATCACACAGGAATAGTAACCAAAAAAAGAAAAAAGGGGGAAAAAAAGAAGAAAAAGCAAGAAAACCTACAATATCTGGGGATAGGGCACTAAGGAAAAAAAAGGTAGAGATGGAGAATAATAAATGAAAAAAAAAATGGAAAAAATGCAAAAAGAAAATCAAGGAACAGGGTTAACCACAAGAAAAAAAGGGGAAAAGAAAAAAAAACTTAAATTTAAAATAAATAAATAAAAATTTCAACCAGGCACAGGGAAAAGAAAAAATGCTGAAAACTAGGACCTGGGAAGGGGAAGATTAAGAATAATAATAAAAATGACAAAAGTATTAATAATATTAGTTGTTTTAAAATGGACAAATACAAGCAAACTAATCACCAGAAAAAAAAAAAGTGAAAAAGAAAAAAATTAAAATAAAATAAAAAAAGAGAAAAAAAATCAGTGGAGGACAGGGCAGAGCACCCAGTTTCCGTCTGAGCACATAGACTGTGATGGAGTTCCTGTGGGCCCAGAAGGTAGGTGGGAGTGGGGGATAGGCGCACCTCCATTCATCAAGTGGGTGTGGGGTATAACAGTAACAAGAGGAATATCGTACCTTGTCAGTCTTGCAGGTTCCGAGTGTCCTTGGGGTTGCTGGAAAGCAGAACATGTTCTTAAGCCCCAGGAATCTGAGAGAGCACTGTCTCGTTAAATATCCAAAATAGTCAAGCCGCTTTTTAAACCTTCAAAATGGCAGCAAAAGTCATGCCCTCTGGACTGGCAAAAGTCCACAGCTCAGCCCACCTTTCTCTTCACCTTTTTCGTTTGTTCCCCAGCCATCGTGCACAGTCCTCTGTGCAGTCCCTGGCTAGCAGGGTGATTTTTAAGTTAATTCTTAGGTCCTACCACCACCCGGGAGTCTGTGCCATCAGGATTGCTCAGGATTGCTGCCAGACGCAGTTCCGTCTGTCTCCTTTCGGTATTTTCACACAAATTCTTCTGCTAGTTGGGGTTTAGTCCACTTCTATATCCTTCCCTTCAAGGCTCAGGGGTCCAGGATTATCTTCTGTGTCTGTGTTAAT
>NW_006942402.1:0-1229 GCF_000298275.1 Orycteropus afer afer | reverse complement strand
AGGCAGACTGCACAGACCTTCCTCAACAAAGAAAAGGGGAACCAATTAACACAGATACAGAACATAATCCTGGAGCCCTGAGCTTTGAAGGGAAGGAGATAGAAATGGACTAAACTCCAACTAGTAGAAGAACTTGTATGAAAACACCAAAAAAGGAGACATATGGAGCTCCAGTCTTTTAGAGATCCTGACAGCACAGACAGCTTGGATAGTGCTGAGCAATGTTAGCACCTAAGAATTAATGGAAAAATCAGCCCTGCTAGCCAGGGGCTGCACAGAGGACTGCACTGGTGGCTGGTGAATAAAAGGGGAAGCAATGAAGAGGATGGTAGGTTTAAATGTGGACTTTTGCCTGTACAGAGGGCACAGCCATTTTGAATATTTACAAATGACTAAACCACTTTGGATATTAAAAGCAACAACATTGTCCCAGATTCCAAGGACTTAAGAATAGGCTCCACTTGTCAGGAACCACAAGAACATTTTGGAAACGACTGGAAAGCTTCACTTACTGAGTGGGAGCCACCACTTCTTTCTCCACCAACTGGCCAATGATAAATGACCAAAAATAAGAGCCAGACTCACCCTTAACTGCTCTTCACAGTTAACAAAGATGTAAGTATAACAATGTCACAATGTCTTGGAGACAACAGACTATCACAGTCCACACAAAGAAGCAAGATAAAGTGGTAGAAACAAGGGAGCAGGATACAGACTCAGAACACATCCCTGAGGAAGAAGCAACATTGGAACTCCCTGATAAAATTCAAAAGAATTATATTTAGGTATCTTCAATGAATTGAGAGACAGATCAAGGAAAATACTGACAAAATTAATGAAAACACTGACAAAATTAAGGAAAACACAGACAAAACCCTAGAACAATTTCAGAAGAAAAGAAAAGAACAAAATGACAAAATAAATGAAAAATTATAAATGATAGAAAACCTAAGGATGTAAGTCCAGAATATTAATATTAATTTTTAAGAAATAAAAAACACATTGAAAGGGCAAAGGAGTAGAATGGAAGCAATGGAAGAGAGAATTAATGAGACTGAAGACAAATACCTGAATATTTCTTTGGAAAGGGATTAATCAGAAAAGAGATCAAAACAAAATGAAGAAAGCCTAAGATTCATGTGGGATACCATCAAAAGGAATAACCTATGTGTAGTTGGAATTCCAGAACAGGAAGAGAAAAAGAAAACCACTGAGAAAATTGTCCAAGA
>NW_006942401.1:0-1229 GCF_000298275.1 Orycteropus afer afer | reverse complement strand
CCACTCAGAACACAGTCATCTGATCCCATCATGGGAACAACCACACAGAACTGGGGTCCAGCCAAGTTGACACACAGCTCCAACTATCACAAGTCCCTAAGGCATCTGACTACTAACCAGAAGGTTGGCAGTTCAAACTTATAGTCATTCCTTGGAAAGAATTGGGAAATCCACTTCCATAGATATACCACCTCAGAAACCCAAGGAGGAGTCACTATGAGTTCTATCAACTCAATGGCAGTGAGTTTGGTCTTTACTGTCTATTCAAAACTGAGAAAGAATTTACGACAGCATAACCACAAAGAAAATTAATAAACCTTCTAACCAAAATAAGTAAGAAGAAAATCACAAGGATTAGTAAACACAGTATCACCAACAACAAAGAAAATTAAGCACAGAAAAATATTCAGAATAAAGAAACAATCAACACCACAGTAAAAAAACAAAGAAGAATGACAGCAATAAATTCATACCTATCATTAATTACACTGAAGGTGACTGGATTAAATGCAGCAGTCAAGAGAAAGAGAGTGGCAGAATGGAAAAAAAAAAAATGTACCCATCAATATGCTGTCTATGTGAGAACTACCTCAGAAAAAAAGATAATATATTAAAAATCAACGGATGGAAAAAGATCAAGTTAATGAGAACCAAAAGGAGCAGAAATGGCAATATTAATTTCTGATAAAATAGATTATCAAGGGGGACTTCCGGCAAGATGGCGGACTAGGCACAAGGACTGCACAGATGTTCTTCAACAAAGAAAAGGGAAACCAATTAACACAGACACAGAAGATAATCTTGGACCCCTGAGCCTTGAAGGGAAGGATACAAAAGTGGACTAAACCCCAATTAGCAAAGAATTTGCGTGAAAATACCAAAAAAGGAGACACATGGAGCTGCGGTCTGGCAGCGGACTGAGCAACCCTAACGGCACAGACGACACGGCTTGGAGATTCCCGAGTGGTGGTAGGACCTAAGAATTAACCCCAAAATCACCCTACTACACAGGAACTGCACGAAAGATTGTGCACGGTGGTTGGGGAACAAACGGAGAAGGTGAAGAGAAAGGTGGGTTGAGTTGTGGACTTTTGCCGATCCGGAGGACGCCGCCATTTTGTAGGTTTAAAAAGTGGCTTGACTATTTTGGATATTTAAAGAGACAGCGCTCTCGCAGAGTCCTGTGGTGGTAGGACTTAAGAATTAACCTAAAAATCACCCTGCTAGCC
>NW_006942400.1:0-1188 GCF_000298275.1 Orycteropus afer afer | reverse complement strand
AGAGCTCTGGTGGCATAGTACCTAAGGCATTTGACTGCTATCCAGAAGGCTGGCAGTTCAAACCCACCAGCCACTCCTTGGAAGGAAGGTTGGGAATCTACTTCTGTAGTGATACTGCCTTGGAAACCCAAGGAGAGGTCGTTATGAGTCGGGTCTGAGTCAACAGGGGTGGGTTGTTAACAGTATTTGAGGTTAGTACTAGGTTTTGTTATGATTTTGTCTCAAAGTTAAAATTTTTATTTTTATTTTACTGTTATTACTATGATAGATACCAGAAACTCATCAGGATATTTTTGTTGTTGTTTACTTCTTTTAGCCAACAAACTCTGGCCCATGAATTCATGAGGTTTTGTTTTGTTTTTTACTGAGTGCTGAAAAAATGTTCTATATTTTTCAATAAAAAGCTATGCAATGAATCTTGATGCAATGCAAAACTGAATGGGAATTCACGTTTAAAAAATTACGTCAGTATACTAATTGTTTTGCCAGGCCCTTTCTTGAATTTTCTTTTTTTAAAAAAATATTTTCTTTGGTGAAGTGTCTGTTCATGTCTTCTGCCCATTTTTTAATTGGGTTCTTTGTCTTTTTGATGTTGCACTCTTTGTGTTTTCTATAAATTCCAGAGATAAGTCCTTTGTCAGACATGTTATTGCTGAATATTTTTTCCCAAAATGTCAGTTCTTTAACTCTTTTGGAGAAATCCTTTGATGCACTTAAGAACTTATTTTTTGAAGATCCCAATCATCTACTTTATCTTCTGCAGTTTATGCATCTTGGGCTATGCTTGATAGTCTATTTATGCCATAAGTTAGGGCTGCTAAGTTTGCCCCTATTCTTTCTTTGATGAACTTCATAGGTTTAGGCTTCACATTTAAGTCTTTGATCTATCTGGAGTTTGTTTTTGTGTGTGGTGTGAGGTATGGATCTTATTTCATTTTTCTGAAAATGGACATCCAGTTTTTCCAGTACCATTTGTTAAAAAGACTATCTCTTCCTCATTGAGTGGATTTCAGCCTTTTGTCAAAGATCAATTGACCATAGGTGGATAGATGTATTTCTGGGTTTTCAATTCAGTTTCACTGGTCTATGTGTCTGCCATTGTACTAACATCAGGTTTTTTTGAGTACTGTGGCTGTATAGATGGTTTTGAGATCTGGGATTTTGAGACCCTCTACTTTGTTCTTCTTA
>NW_006942399.1:0-1229 GCF_000298275.1 Orycteropus afer afer | reverse complement strand
AAAAGAGGAAATAAGAAAACTCCTAGAATCAAATGAGAATGAGAACACAGCATACCAAATACTCAGAGCTCAATTTACAGCAATAAATGCACACACCAAAAAATAAGAGTCAAAATCAACGCCTTAACCCTACAATACCAACAATTAGAAAAAAAGCAGCAAAAAGCAAACAAACCAGAAAAAAAAAAAAATGTCACCAGAAGAATTGAAATAATTAAGATTAAAGCAGAAATAAAGGAAACAGAAAAGCAATAGAAGTAATCAACAAGACTAGAAGTTGGTTTTTGAAAGGATTAACAGAATCGACAAACCACTGGACAAATTAACAAAGGAAAAGAGGGAGAAGATGGAAAAAAACACAATTTCATAAGTAACGTTAAAATAGAAACAACTTATAAAAAAGGGTAATAACAGAATACAATGAAGAACTGTACTCTAACAAATTTGAAAACCAAGAAGAAATGAACAGATTTCCAGAAACATCTTACCAGCTTAAACTAATATAGACTGAGGTAGAAAATTTGAACTGACCCATAACAAAAAAAGAAAGAAATTGAAGAAATCATTTTTTAAAAACAAAAGAAAATTTTCCCACAAAGAACAGTCCTGGCCAAGGCAAGATTATTTCACTAGAGAATTCTACCAAACATTCAGAGAAAAGCTGATGCCAATTCTACTCAAACTATATATCTACACAGGACCTAAAAATGTATGGAATGTTCTAGAACATATTCCATGTTCTGATATCAAAACTAGGTTGAGACATCACTAAGAAAGAAAATTGTAGACCAATATCCCTAATGAATAAACCAAGCCAGTGATGTTAAATATTTATACAAAGAAAACTAGAAAACACTACTGCAAGGAACCAAAATTTTTTATTAATTTTTGTTAGGTGTCATCAAGTCAGATACAACAGAAGGAAACACTGTCCAGTCCTGCACCATCTTCACAATCACTGCTATGTTTGAGCCCATTGCTCTAGCCACTGTGTCAATCTCTCTTGTTGAAGGTCTTTTTTTTTTTTTCACTGACCCTCTACATTACTTTTCTGGTTACCTCGTGCTGCTCTGACAAGAATATACCACAAATGGGTTGGCTTGAACAAACAGGAGTTTATTCTTTTACAGTTCGGGAGACTAGAAGTCCAAGTTCAAAGTCCCAGGCTCTGGGGACTGTGTGAAAGCCCCTCGACCCTGGGCTTCAGCTCTGCCTCTTGCTTCCTACCC
>NW_006942398.1:0-1230 GCF_000298275.1 Orycteropus afer afer | reverse complement strand
AACTGACCATTAACACACATGATGATATAACCCAGAAACCAACCCAGCTATGAAAGTATCCCTGCAAGATTGTAAACAGGGAACCAGAGACATCAATTGATGAATGAGGACAACTACAAACCAAAAAGAGGGAAAAAACTGTGTTGTTACAGAACTTCTAGATGATAGGGAAGTCAAGACAACAACAAGATAGAACGGACTGTTCTAAACTTGGGAAGAAAACTATAAATCACAGAGTAACCTCAAAGAAAAATGATAAACCTTCACACCAAAATAAAAAAGAGGACCAGCACAAATACTTAGTAAATACTAAAACAGTAGCAACAGAGGAAGTGATAACATGATTCATAAACAAAACAAGCTTAGCATAGAAAATTATATGGAACAAAGGAAGTGACACCATGAAAAAGCACATAACGAAAATAACAGCAACAAATTCATATTTGCTGATCATTACATTGTGGCAAGAGAGTTATCTCTAAGATTTATAGAAAATTCCCAATGCCTCAACACTAAAGGAATTAACAATCCAATTGAAAAATGGACAGGAGACATGAATAGACCCTTCACCAAGAAGGATATTCAAGTGGCCAGCTAATACATGAAGAGATGCTCACAATCATTGGCCATCAGAGAGATGCAAATCAAAACAATGAGATACTGTCTCATCACAGCACTGATGGCAAGGTTCAACTAGACAGAAAATAACAAATGCTAGTGGGGATGTGGATAGATTGGGACTCTCATACACTACTGGTGGGACTGTGAAGTGATACAACCACTGTGGAAAGCAATATGGCGATTCCTTAGACTGGAATTGGAGATACCATTTGACCCAGCAACCCCATTGCTAGGTATATATCCTAGAGAGGTGAGAGCCAGGACAGGAACAGATATATATGCACGCTCATGTCCATCGCAGCACTATTTACAATAGCAAAAAGATGGAAACAACCTATGTGCCCATCAGTGGAAGAGTAGATGACCAAACTATGGTATATACACATACTGGAATGCTATGCAGCACTAAAGAATAATGTAGAGTCTGCAAAACAGCACATAATATGGATGAACTTGGAGGACATTATGCTGAGTGAAATAAATCAATCACAGAAGGAAAAATATAGTATTAGTTCAATGTTGTGGAGAATCAAGGAAAGGAGGGAAACTTTCTTTGTTGGTTGCCAGGAGTGGAAGGGGAGGAGAGGGAACACTGCAAAAAAAAAAAAA
>NW_006942397.1:0-1180 GCF_000298275.1 Orycteropus afer afer | reverse complement strand
AACAAATCTGTCCTGGATATACTGTGACCAGCATGTTTCTTTGAAGTGAGAATGGCCAGAATTAATCTTTCCTACTTTGGTCATGTCAGAAAGGGTAAGGTCCTGGAGAAACATATCATGCTTGGTAAAGTAGTGGGTCAGCAAAAAAGGGGAAGACCCTCAATGAGGTGGATCAACACAGTGACCACAAAGCTGGGCTCAAGCACAGCAAAGATTGTGAGGATGGTATGGGATAGGACAATGTTTCATCCTGTTACATAGGGTGTCTATGAGTTGGAGCCAAACTGGTGGCACTTAACAACAACAACATCCTATTTATGTAAAGAAGTAGGGGGTGTGTGGTAGCAGATTTTGCAGTTGGGAAGGAATCAAAGTATGATAAATGCATGGAAATTCATTTTATTAGGTGATTCTTGTCTAAGTGAAGATGTTTTCAAGGAATAGAATTCTCATCATTTGGGAATTTCATTTATATCACCAGCAATTTCATTTATACTTAAAAGATTTCTAGAGCTGCTGAGCATGATTTTGTAACATAAATTCTTATGTGATTGAAAATTCTGTAGATTGTATGTTGATGTGTAAAAACAGATATTAAAGACTTACCCACAATTAAACCATCTGAATAGATATTAATATCTACAGAGTAAAAAATGCAATAGTTCATGTTTGAACTATGTTTATGAAACCTAAATTAATTGGTACATTGCCATATGGTTCCTTAAAATTAATCACAGCTGCTAGTAATTATTTGTCAAACTCTTACTGCTTAAACATATGAAGAATATGTTTATAAAATGTTGGTGATGCAACAGATTTGAGTTATAGCTTCACCAGAAACCCAACTTTTGAATTTTGTCTTAAATTCAATTAGTTCCTTCTCACTATGACTTTATTTTTTTTCCTTTTTTGCCCCATTATCCTAGGCTTGATTAATTTCCTAGACATCACTTAGTTGTTTATGCACAATTTATCTTAGCATCTTCATTATTTATAATTGTACTCTGTCCTGAATTTGGCATCTAAAGTGAACAAAAAGACCACTTTAAAGACTCGAGAATAACAACAATATGTTATTTACTTCTGTGACACGTTTATTTTTATATTTGCCATACTTATTTACATTGGGCTACACACACTTTCCCTTGTTACCCTCCCGAGAGGGACTGGGTCTCCGGGA
>NW_006942396.1:0-1230 GCF_000298275.1 Orycteropus afer afer | reverse complement strand
CTGATATGAACCCCATTGGCCATAATGAATTATTTTCTTGATATGTTGTTGGAGTCTATTGGCTAGGATTTTGTTGAAGATTTTTGCATCTATATTTATGAGGGATATTGGTCTGTAGTTTTCCTTTTGAGTGATGTCTTTGCTTGGTTTAGGTGTCAAGTTTATGGTTGCTTCATAAAATGAATTGGGGAAGATTCCATCCTTTTGTATGTTTTGGAATAGTTTGAGTAGGATTGATGTTTGTCCTTCTCTGAAAGCTTGGTAGAATTCTCTGGTGAAACCATCTTGGCCAGTACTGTTTTTGTTGGTAATTTTTGATGACCTGTTCAATTTCTTCTTTTGTTATGGATCTGTTTAACTTTTCCTCTTCAGTCTGTGTTATTTAAGTAGTGTGTTTCTAGAAATCTGTCCATTTCTTCTAGATTTTCAAATTTGTTGGAGTACAGTTCTTCATAGTATCCTTGTATCCTTCTTATTTCAGTTGGTTCTGTTGGAATATCACCTATTTCATTTCTTATTCTCTCCCTCTTTTCCTTTGTTAAATTTGCCAATAGTTTGTCATTTTTATCAATCTTCTCAAAAAACCAACTTCTAGTCTTGTTGATTTTTCTGTTGTCTATTTTCTGTTTCATTTATTTCTGCTTGAATCTTTATTATTTCCTTTCTTCTGGTGACTGTACGCTTTTCTTGTTCTTTTTCTAATTGTTGGAGATGTTGGTTTAAAGTGTTGATTTTGGCTCTTTCTTCTTTTTGGATGTATGCATTTATTGGTATAAATTGGCCTCTGATCACTGCTTATGCTGTGTCTCAAAGATTTTGGTATGTTGTGTTCTCATTCGTGTTTGATTCAAGGAATTTTTTAATTTCATTTTTTTAATTTCTTTTATTACCTAGTTGTTCTTAAGGAGGATGTTGTTCATTTTCATTTGTTTGCTCTTTTTCTGTTGATCTTCCTATTACTGATTTCTAATTTGATTCCTATTATTTGATTTCTAATTTGATAGCATCATGATCTGAGAAGATGCTGTGCAGTATTTCAATGTGTTTCAATTTATTAAGGCTTGCTTTATGGCCTAACGTATGGTCTATCATGGAGAATGTCCCATGTGCACTAGAAAAGAACATATATTGTACTGTTGTTGAGTGAAGTGCTCTGTAAATATCTATAAGGTCAGGTTGGTGGATTGTTGTCTTTAGCTCTTCTGTGTTTTTGTTGAGTTTTTTTTTTTT
>NW_006942395.1:0-1178 GCF_000298275.1 Orycteropus afer afer | reverse complement strand
CCTAAATTTTATGTGGGACTCCATCAAGAGGAATAACTTATGAGCGACTGGAATTCCAGAACAGGAAGATACAAATAAAACTATAGAAAATATTGTTGAAAACATATACTTAAGAAGTTCAATGAACCCTAAGGATGATAGAGCCCAAAAGAAAATCATAAACACATATCATAATCAGACTTTTCAAATCCAAGGATAAAGAAAGGATCTAGGAAGCAGCATGGGAGAAGTAAAGAGTTACCTACAAAGGGCAACCAATAATACTAAGCCCTGATTTCTCAGAAGAAATCCTGCAAGTGCAAAGGCAATGGAATGAAATTTATAAAATCCTAAAAGAAAAAAAAAAAAATTGCCAAACAAGGATTATATACCCAGCAAATTGTCCCTCAAATATGATGGTGAAATTAAGACATTTCCAGATAAACAGAAATTAAGGGAATTTGTAAAAAGCAGACCAATCTTATAAGGTATGCTAAAGGAAGCCCTTCAGATATAGAACCAACAACAACAAACAACTACCTGTGATTAACCTACATGACAACATAACCTAGAAACAAATCCAGATATAGACATATCCAAAGTGAAATAAACATACAAGACTATAAACAGTGAACCAGAGACATCAAATTGTAAGTGATGACAACTACAGAGCAAAAGAGGGAATAAATAATGTACGTACAGAACTTCTACATGGAGAGGAAGTCAAGATGATTTCAAGATAGAACAGGCTGTTTTAAACTTGGGAAGAAAATAATAAATCACAGGAAATTAATAAACTTCAAAGAAAATTAATAAATCTTCTCATCAAAATAAAAACGGGAAAGGAACAAATATTTAGCAAATACTAAAATAATAGCAATGAAGGAAATGATAACCTGATTCATAAACAAAATGGGCTCAGCACAGAAAATTGTATGGAGCAATCAAATCTACAACATTGCAATAAACACATAAGAAAATAACAGCAATGACTTCATGTTGTTGTTATGTGCCGTTGAGTTGGACCCGATTCATAGTGACCTCTTCTTGGGTTTCTGAGGTGGTATCACTACGGAAGTAGATTATCTCATCTTCATACCTGTCAACAATTACACTGATTACAAATTGATTAAATGCACCAATTAAGAGACAGAGAGTTGCAGGATGTATCAGAAAACATGACCCATCAATACACTATC
>NW_006942394.1:0-1230 GCF_000298275.1 Orycteropus afer afer | reverse complement strand
GCTGTGTTCCAAATTTCTTGGCATAGTCAAATGCGTGCCTCCAGTGTGGCATCCATTTGTTGAAACATCTCAATGGGTATTCCATCAATTCCTGGAAACTTGTTTTTTGCCAATACCTTCAGTGTAGCTTTGACTTCTTCCTTCAATATCAGTGGTTCTTGATCAAATACCATCTCCTAAAATGGATGAACATTGACCAATTCTTTTTGGTACAGGGACTCTGTGTATTCTTTCCATCTTCTTTTGATGTTTCCTGTATCATTTAATATTTTGCCCATGGAATCTTTCAATATTGTAACACGAGACTTGAACTTTTTTTTCAGTTCTTTCAGCTTGAGCAATGCTGAGTGGGTTCTTCCTTTTTTGTTTTCTAATTCCAGGCCTTTGCACATTTCATTATAATAATTGATTTTGTCTCCTTGAGATGCTCTTTGAAATCTTTAATTCAGCTCTTTTATCTTGTCATCTCTTCCATTTACTTTAGCTACTCCCCATTCAAAAGCAAGTTTCAGAGTCTTTTCTGACAGCCATTTTGGTCTTTTCTTCCTTTCTTGTTTTTTTAATGACATTTTGCTTTCTTCATGTGTGATGTTCTTGATGTCATCCCATAATTTGTCTAGTTTTGGGATATTTGTGTTCAATGCATGATATCTATTCTTTAGTTGGTCTCTAAACTCAGGAAGATTGTAATCAAGGTTATATTTTGGATCTTGAGGACTTTTTAAAATTATTTTCAGCTTCAACTTGAACTTGCAAATGAGCACTTGATGGTCTTTTTTACAGTGAACTCCTGGCCTTGTTTTGGATGAAAATAGTGAAGTTCTTCATTACCTCTTTCCACAGATCTTGCCAATCTGATTCCTGTGTATTCCATCTGGTGAGGTCCACGTGTACAGCCACCATTTATGTTGTTGAAAAAAAAAAAGTATTTTAAATGAATAAGTCTTGCAAAATTCTATCATGCAATCTCTGATATCATTTCTATCACTAAAGCCATATTTTCCAGCTACCAGTGTTTCTTCTTTTTTTCCAACTTTCTCATTACAGTCAGCAGATCAGTACACCTTGACTGCATGTTTGGTCAATTTCAGATTGTAGAAGTTGGTAAAAATCTTTGATTTCCTTGTCTCTGGCTTTTGTGGTTTGTGTGTAAAATTGAATGGTCATATTAACTGGTCTTCCTTATAGGCATATAGATATTATTTTATCACTGACAGCATTGTACGTCAG
>NW_006942393.1:0-1230 GCF_000298275.1 Orycteropus afer afer | reverse complement strand
GTTGGTGGTTCAAACAGACCAACCACTCCACAGGAAGGACGATTGGGCAATCTACTTCCGTAAAGATTTACAGCAAGTAGGAATGGACTGAATGGCAGTGAGTTTTTTTTTTTTTTTTGGTAGAGCTGGTCCGGAGACAGCACATCTGTGGATTGCTTACCTTGTCTCGTTCGGCTACAGCCTCCCATTTCTTCTTGAGACAATCTGTGGGGATTTGGCTGCCCAGCAAGCTTGATTTCCAGGGAAACCACTAGAACTAGGAGAAAAGAGAAGCCTGCTAGAGCGTGGATTGCACCTCTCTCACTGTGGGTTGCACTTTGCATGTTACCATGACTTGGGGGAACAAACTTGGTAGCAGGAAAGCAGATTGAAAAAAATAAACAAACACTCTTTTGTTGAGGGGTTGGGGGGTAAGTTGATGGTGATGTTTTTAGGTATTAAAAATTCAGTTCTGTTTGGAAAAGAGGTCATAGTTGCTTTAAAAATGGATTTTTATAAACAAATCTGTTCCGCACTAAATGAGATGACTTTTGAAAAGAGCTCAGAAGGAAAAATAAGAAAACCCTCCATGGGGCACCTCAAAATGAATGAAAGAGACAAATACTCTTGCCTGCCACCATCTCAAGATGTAACCTGGTTTTTCTAGTGTACCCTAGTTTGGGGTGTGTGTGTGTGTGTGTGTGTGTGTTTAGGTGCTGTTGTTTGTTGATATTAGCCCTTGACTCAGGTGACCCAGGGCGCAGTGGAATCAAACACTGCCTGGCCCCGCACCGTCCCCATGATTGTCTGTGGGTCTCATCATTCTGCTTTTCAGAAGTGGATTGACAGGCCTGCCTTCCTCGTCTGTGTAGTCTTTGTTAGTCTGGGCTCTCCTGAAACCTGGGCTCTGCTGAAAGCCTGACAGATAATGGCTGAGCATGAGGCACGTTGGCCAAGAACTGAATGAACCCTCAGGTCCTGCATAAAACCAAAACCAAACCCACTGTTGTCAAGTCGGTTCCGACTCATAGCAACTCCTCCTTGGGTTTCTGAGGCGGTATCTCATACAAGGTAAGAATTCGACCACTGAATCATCATTGCCCCTGTGTTAAGGTCTGGAGAGAGTTTAATTGCAAATGCTACCTCTCAGTGCTACCAGCCACTCCTCAGAAGGAAGGTTGGGCAATCTACTTCCGTAGTGATACTGCCTCGGAAACCCAAGGAGGGGTCGCTATGAGTTGGATCCGACTC
>NW_006942392.1:0-1176 GCF_000298275.1 Orycteropus afer afer | reverse complement strand
TTTGGTATTTTCATGCAAATTCTTCTGCTAGTTGGGGTTTAGTCCAATTCTGTATCCTTCCCTTCAAGGCTCAGGGGTCCGAGATTATCTTCTGTGTCTGTGTTAATTGGTTTCCCTTTTCTTTGTTGAAGAGGGTCTTTGCAATCCTTCTGCCTAGTCCGCCATCTTGCCTGAACTCTCTATCACCACTTCTATTCAACATTGTACTGGAAGTCCTAGCCAGGGCCATAAAGCAAGAAAAGGAAATAAAAGGCATCCAAATCGGTAAGGAAGAAGCTAAACCATCCCTATTTGCTGATGATATGATCCTACACCAAGAAAATCCAAGAGATTCAATCAAAAATCTACTGGAACTAATTGAGTGATTTAGCATTGTGGCAGGATACAAGATCAACACCCAAAATTCAGTTGGATTCCTCTACAGCAGCAAAGAGATTGCTGAAAAAGAAATAAGGAAATCAATACCATTTACAGTAGATAGCAAAAAAAATAAAATACTTGGGAATAAATCTTACCAGGGACACAAAAGACTTGCACTGCTGCTGTTGTTGTTATGTGCAGTTGAGTTGGACCCAACTTATACAACCTCTCCTTGGGTTTCCATGGCAGTATCACTATGAAAGTGATCTTCCTTTCAAAGAGTGGCTGGTGGGTTACCACCAGCCTTCTGGTTAGCAGTCAAATGCCTTAAACATTATGCTACCAAAGCTCCTAAAGACTTGTACTAAGAAACTATAAAAAACTACTTCAAGAAACCATAAGAGATTTACATAAATGGAAGAACATCCCATGCTTGTGAATAGGAAGATTGAACATTGTGAAAATGCCAATTCTACCCAAAACAATCTATACATTCAATGCATTCCCAATCCAGATCCCCTCAGCATTCTTTAAGGATATGGAAAAACAAATCACTAACTCTATATGGAAAGGAAAGAGACCTTGGATAAGCAAAGCACTATTGAAAAAGAAAAACAAAGTAGGAGGTCTCACACTGCTAGATCTCAAAACCTACTATATAGCCACTGTAGTCAAAACTGCCTGGTACTGGTATAATGACAGACACATAGACCAATGGAATAGAATTGAAAACCCAGAAATAGAACCATTGACCTATGGTCAGCTGGTCTTGGAAAAAGGGCTGAAATCCATTAAATGGAGAAGAGAATGTTTGTT
>NW_006942391.1:0-1230 GCF_000298275.1 Orycteropus afer afer | reverse complement strand
GGTGGAGGGTCGACGAAAGAGGGGGAGGCCTTCAACGAGATGAATTGATACGGTGGCTGCGATGATGGGCTCAAGTATAGCAGGGATTGTGGGGCTGGCGAGGGATCGGGCAGTGTTTCGTTCTGCTGTGCGTGGGGTCGCTATGAGTCGGAAATGACTCGACGGCACTTAACAACAACAACAACAACAACAATAGTTTAAAGTTTCAGATAGTCAAAACTATCTGTAATTATCTTTGTGGATTTCTTTTTTTCTATTCATTTAACCTTTAGAAAAATGGACTTAACCAACTTTCACAGTTCACTATAGGGTAGCTCATGACCGAGCAATTTGTTAAATGAAATACAAGAAAAAAAAATGTGGCCCAAAGAGCAAGATTCAACCCAAATGAGGTCCAGAAGCAGAGAACCTATTCCAAAATGTATATCTGTGTTTAATGATGAACAGAATTCTGGGTCTTAAAACTTCTATATCTGAGGTCACACTTTAATGCTCCACTCCTTCCAATATGCTGCGAATGACCTTTCCAATGAAGAGCAGAACCAGTCATGAAAAGGTAGAACCAATGGTGAAGGCTTAGTCAGAGGAGGCATAGTTGCCAGAATAGATAGATAGACTCATGGCCCTGAGCTGTTAGCCCAAGACACTTGTAATTTTCCTTTTCCAGAGGATGGACCAGTTTTGATTATCCCTTCTGACTAACCAAAAAGCTCTGGTGGTGCAGTGCCTAAGGCACTTGACGACTAACCAGAAGGCTGGTGGTTCAAACTCACCAGCCATTCTGTGGAAGGCAGATGAAGCAATCTGCTTCCATAAAGATTTACCACTTTGGAAACCCAACAGCAGTCGCTGTGAGTTGGAATCGACTCAATGGCAGTGGGTTTTTTGGTTTTCTGGCTAACAAGTGCCCAGTGAACCCAAAGCAAAGCTGCAGTAATGCAATGAATGAGATCAAGGTAGCCATCCCCGAACCTATAAACCACGGGGAAGAACGCACCTCACCTGGCTGGACCATCTGCTATGTGACAGGTATCTTACATGACATATCTCATTTAGCTCTCACAGTAATGCCCTGTGATAGGAATCATTACTCCTATTTAACAGATGAAGAAATTGAGGCTCAGAGAGATTAACTCTTGTACTCTGAACCCAAGTTTCTCTAATGATCAAATGTAAGCTTGTATTTACTGTACCACAGAACCTCTTGTGGCTAAAGGTTCAAAAAAAAAA
>NW_006942390.1:0-1230 GCF_000298275.1 Orycteropus afer afer | reverse complement strand
CTTCTTGCTAGTCTGTCTCAGTCTCCAAGCCAGGCTGATACCTGTGCACCATGTGCACCCCACTGGGTTTGAAACACCAGTGGCACAGTCTCAAGACTCACAGCAATACATCACCACAGTAGGACAAACTGACAGACAAGTTTGTCTCCCTTAGCTCTTGGACCCTTCCAACCACCCTTACCTGGATTCCTCCAGCTGTCTCTTTGATCTATTCTGGTCCTCTTTGCCTCTTCTGACCTCTCCCTGCCTTCCCACCTTGCTGCTTGTGGTGCATGGCCTGGGTTCCCTCTCCTCATCTGGGTCCCTTTGGCTGACTTTTTGATCTGTTCCAGTCCCCTGTATATGTATATATTTACATATTTATAGCCATATCTATATCTTTATCTGAGCTTCACTGGTGTTGCTTCTTTGGAGGACTAAGGCTGTGATAGTTAAGGTTGTGTGCCAACTGGCTCAACCATGATTATAAGTAGTTTAGACAGTTGTGAGGTAATCACCTCCATGATGAGATGTTCTATGAGCAACCTCTTTGTTGAAAGAGAGTTTCCTCAGGGGTGTGGTCTGGTTCTGATATATGGATGGACATTGTGGGAACATTCTCTGGCTTTCTGCTGGATCTAGATCCTGCATGTAGCTCATCATTATCTCCGGTTTTTGGAGCTGAACCAGTGGCCTGCCATATTGCTTGCCAATCTTGTGATTGTTGTCTTCACAGCCTGTGAGCCAACAGTCTGCCATTTTACTTGCTGATCTTGGGTTCATCATCCTCTGAAGCCAGCAGGCTGCTACATTGCCTGCCAACCTTGGGTTCATCAGCCACTGCAGCTGCATGAGTCAAGAGAAGCCTCCAGCTTCACGTTTGACCCATGAACATGGAACTTGTCAACCTCTACAACAGTGTGAACTGTTTCCCTGAGATAAATTCTTTTCTCTCTCTTTATATATATAAGCTTCACTGGTTTTTCTTCTGTTAAGAACACAGCCTAATAACTATACTCTTTCTCACCCACCCTCATTTTATGGTTGTTATCACATCTTTATATGTCATGTGCCCTGTAACATGATTTTAACCTTGCTTTCTATACATTTATTTTAAAAAGTACAAAGTACAAAACATTTAGAATTATCAAGCATTGACTAATTTACTGATAGCCCTTATACTTGCCCACACCTTTCCTTTTATTAGGGATGTTTCTTTTAATGTATGTCTTTGAATTATTTTCTAGCATA
>NW_006942389.1:0-1142 GCF_000298275.1 Orycteropus afer afer | reverse complement strand
AAGAAATTGAACAGATCATCAAAAAATTAACAATAAAAAAAAAAAGTCCTGGCCCAGATGGTTTCACTGGAGAATTTTATTAAATATTCAGTGAAGAACTGACACCAATCCTACTCAAACTATTCCAAAACACAAAAAAAGGATGGAATCCTCCCTAATTCATTTGATGAAGCAAGCATAACCTTGATACAAAACCAGGCAAAGACATCACTCAAAAGGAAAACTACAGACCAACATCCCTCATGAATATAGATGCAAAAATATTCAACAAAATCCTAGCCAATAGACCTCAACAACATTATCAAGAAAATCATTCATTATGACCAAGTGGGGTTCTTATCAGGTATGCAAGTATGGTTCAACAATAGGAAAAGAATCAACATCATTGAACACATAAATAAAACAAAGAAAAAGACCCCATGATCATACCAATTGATGCAGAAAAGGCATTTGATAAAATCCAACACACATTCCTGATCAAAATTCTCAGCAAAATAGGAATAGAAGGGACATTCCTCAATATAATAAAGGGCATCTATGCAAAACCAACAGACAAAATTATTCTCAAAGGAGAGAGACTGAAACCATTCCTCTTGAGAACAGGAACCAGACAAGGATGCCCTCTATCACATTTCTATTCAACATTGTACTGTAAGTCATAGCCAGAGCAATAAGACAAGAAAGGGAAATCAAAGGCACCCAAATTGGTAAGGAAGGAGTCAAACTATCCCTATTTGCTGATGATATGATCCTATACCTAGAAAACCCAAAAGACTCAGTCAAAAATCTACTGGAATTGATTGAGAGATTTAGCATCATGGCAGGATATAAGATCAGCATTCAAAAATCAGTTGGATTCCTCTACACCAGCAAAGAGATTGCTGGAAAAGAAATAAGGAAATCAATACTATTCACAATAGCTACCAAAAAAGAAAATACTTGGGAATAAATCTTACCAGGGACATAAAATGCATATACAAAGAAAACTATAAAAAACTACTTCAAGAAACCATAAGAGATCTACATAACTGGAAGAACGTCCCATGCTCATGGATAGGAAGACTGAACATTGTGAAAATGTCAATTCTATCCAAAGCAATCTATACATTCAATGCAATCCCAATCCAGATCCCATCAACATT
>NW_006942388.1:0-1193 GCF_000298275.1 Orycteropus afer afer | reverse complement strand
TATATATATATATATATATGTATATAAAATGTATGTTGTTGTTGTTGTTATGTGTCGTTGAGTCGGACCTGATTCATAGCAAACCCTCCTTGGGTTTCTGAAGCAATCTAGTACGGAAGTAGATTGCCCAACCTTCCTTCTGAGGAGTGGCTAGTGGGTTTGAACTGCCAGCTTTCTGGTTAGCAGTCAAGTGCACTAGGCACTATGCTACCAGATTTCCTATATAATGTATATATGTTATATATTATATATATGTATATATATAATTTTTATATTATAGTAGCTCTCAAGCCCTCATGAGTTCACTTGTATTTCAAATTGCTTCTTTATACAACAAAAATGTATTAGCTTTATATTAGTTTATATTAACAATTATCTAATTTTAATCTGTCCACTTCCTCTACATGGAGAGAAAGAAGAAGCATGATTTGGGAATAATTTTATTATTTGCCCAATATAATTTGTTTCTATAGATAGAATTAACCTACATATGCATATGGGTTATATTGTTACATTAAAAATCAAAATTATTGTAAACTTTCCATAAATGGCCATACCATGAGGTCTATCCTTACTCAGCCCCTATACTCACTCTTATGTTGTTGTTGTTGTTGTTGTTATTTGCCATCGAGTTGGCCCCGACTCATAGCGACCTCTTATATCAACTTTAAATTCATGTCTTCATCTTACAAAGTAGCTTATTCTGTCCAGATTTTTGCTATAAGATGTCATGGTCTTTCCTTTCCTGAGAGCCATAGATTCCTTAGGTTTCTCTCAAAGCTAACTGTGAACTGTAGGCACTAGGGCATGTTTTGGGGCTGTGACCTTGACAGTTTGCCTCCCATTCCCCACTCACTTCCTACTGTTTCTGTCCTGCTAGTTTTAATAAGGAATAGAAAAATTAATTCTAACACTTTTTTTTTCCTGAAAGAATCAACAGTCTTCTCTTTCAAGGGTGAAGTATATATAACTATCAAAAATATATGGAGAATTAGGTTGTCATTATATATAGTGTTTTTGTATTTCTTTTTCAAGCAGTAATGACCGGTAGCATAATGCCTAAGGCACTTGACTGCTAACCAGAAGGCTGGCGGTTCGAACCCACCAGCCACTCCTCGGAAGGAAGATGGGGCAATCTACTTATATAGTGATACTGCCTCGGAAACCCAAGGAGAGGTCGCTATGAGTCGGGC
>NW_006942387.1:0-1231 GCF_000298275.1 Orycteropus afer afer | reverse complement strand
TATCTTCTGTGTCTGTATTAATTGGTTTCCCTTTTCTTTGTTGAAGAGGGTCTGTGCAATCCTTCTGCTTAGTCCGCCATCTTGCCCCGCCTCCCAATTTTTTTTTTTTTTTCCAAAATTGCCACATCCTCCTTCCTTGTCTGTCTTAGTCTGGAAACTCTACTGAAACCTATCCACTATGGTGAAACTACTAGTATTCAAAATAAGAGTGCCATAACTTCCATTGCAGTAACGTGTTAAGCTATCACCATAAGAGAAACTGACAGACACCTACTCCACACTTATCAATTGTCTTGTTATCTGACATTTCACATTTATAACAATTTTTTTTTCAGTTTTTTTATTGTGATTTGGGTGAAAATTTACAGAGCAAATTCACTTTCCATACAGCAGTTCACATACACCCTTTCTCATGACACTGACCAAATTTACCACAATGTAACAGCTCCCCTCCCACTTCCTCCTGATAGTTATCTCTTCCCTGTGCCATGCTTCATGCATTCCTGCCCCCTGAATTGTCTCCCTGTGCATAAACAGCCCTCTTTCTGCCAAGAATGCTCACTGCAAGGAGTGTATCTACCTCAGGTAAATGTTCAACTCATACACCTGACTTTTGTTTGGCTGGAAGTCACAAGTGTGTGTTCAATTCCAGACCAGAAGGGCATCTAGGGGCCGTAGTCTCAGTGGTTCTACCAGGCTCTGGTGGACCAGAAAAACTGGTCCCCCAGTTTTTTTTCTCCAAATGATTTTGAGTTTTGTTCCACATTGTTCTCCCTCTCTACCAGAGATCTCCTACATAGATCCCCTTCCAAGTGGATGACAGTGCTAGCCAGGCATCGTCTAGTTCTTCTGGACTCATAGCCATATAAGCTGCAGATCGGATGGTGTACCAGTTGCTAGGACTAATTGTTTCCATGTATTTTTTTATTTTCTTCATTCATCTTTGCTCTGGATGAGGAGAGACCCATCGTTGCATCTAGATGGCAGCTTCCTAGCTTTCAAGATCCCAGTCTCTACTTGCCAAAGTAGGAGGTGGAACAATGTTTTGTATAGTATGTTATGCCAATTGAGCTTGATGTCCCCTGCAATTATGGTCCTGAGCCCACAGGTTCCACTACTCGGTTCCTCTGGGTAGGTGGCTGTGACCAAGCAGTGACTACAACCTTGCCCCTTGTCAGCTCTACTATACACCTGGGAATTCTGATCATTCACATAAACTTATAGGACCATT
>NW_006942386.1:0-1231 GCF_000298275.1 Orycteropus afer afer | reverse complement strand
TGGAATGACACTGGCCCTGTCGGGGGTCAGCCTCACATGTGCTGCAGGGAAACTGGCCAGCTTCTCGCCTGAGTTGGGCCTTCCTTTTTGGAGTCTCTCCATTAGGAGAAACCAGATTGCCTTCCTAGCCCCTTTCCCAGGGCTTCAGATGCCAGGATGCCAGAGTTGGCTGCAAGCCTCCATGGGCCCCCAGATGCCAGAGGCACCAGCTCCTTCCCCACAGGGGCTGACTCGAGTCTCGCCATCCCTTCCATGGTCTCTGAGCCTGATCCTTGGTCCAAAGCTGCTCCCTGGGCCAACAAGCGCAGCCACCCAGCAGGAGCCAGTGGGACTCAGGGTGTAGGCCAGCACTGTCCGTTAGAAGTACAACGAAGGCCAAAAAGATGTAGCAGCCACATTTTAAAAGTTAAAAAGAAGGTAGCAAGTGCAATTAATTTTTAAAATATTTTTTACACAGAGCCCCTGGGTGCTGCAGACAGTCGGGGTACTTGTCTGCTGACTGAATGGTTGGGGATTGGGCTCTGCCTCCAGGTCCCTCAGAGGAAAGGCCTGCAAGTCTGTTTCCAAGAATCCAGCTGCTGGAGACCCCGTGGAGCACGTGGGGTGGCCATGAGTTGGAATCGACTTGGTGGCAATTAATACCAATGTATCCAAAATGTTTAAATTAATATTTTGCTCTCTTTTCTGCACTAAGTCTTCAGCGTCTGATGTCTGTTTTATATTTACAACACATCTCAGTTTGGATTAGCCACGTTTCAGGTGCTCAAAGCTACACAAGGCTGGTGACAATGCAGGTCTAGACAGCTCAAAAGGGGCCAGGTAACATGCACCAGGAATCATGCGTACCAAAGTGTTCATCTTCAAGTGAGGCTCTCTCACGCTGTTTCCCTTCTGTAGTGAGGTTTTGGTGAATTCAGCTGATCATGAAGGAAAAGCACACTTCAGTCTGAAAATGAATTTGTGGCTATGAGGTGCATGTTTCTCAGAAGTTGTTCAGTGACATTAGTTACATTTTTCACAATGTGTCAACATCCTCTTTAACTCCATTCTGGTTGTTCCATTTCCATTACTCTAGTTTCCCTATCCCCTTACCTTCTCATCTTTGTATTAAAAGTCATTGTTGCCTGTTTGGTCTCATCTAGATGTGTTTTTAAGGAGCACAGTATTCACAGGTGGTATTCTTTATTTTGTGAGCCAGTCTCTTATTTTGCTAAAAGGTGACCTTGGGATA
>NW_006942385.1:0-1175 GCF_000298275.1 Orycteropus afer afer | reverse complement strand
CTCAGTAAGTGAAGTTGCAGGAGGTGTGGGTGTAGTTGTGTCCTATGAGGACTGTTGTTGTCTCCCACTCAGTTCGACACAAATTACAATTGAATAACCATCAAAAAGCTAAAAGCCTGGACAAAAAACACCCCATGTAATCACACAGGAACAGTAAACAAAAAAAGAAAAAGGGAAAAAAAAGAAAAAAGAAAACCTGCAATAGCTGGGGATAGGGCACTAAGAAAACAAAAGTAGAGTAGGAGAATAATAAATGAAAAAAAAAAAATTGGAAAAATGCAAAAAGAAAAACAAGGAACAGGGTTAACCACGAGAAAAAAGGGGGAAAAGAAAAAAAAAAAACCTTAAATTAAAAAAAAATAAAAATAAAAATTTCAACCATACACAGGGAAAAGAAAAAATGCTGAAAACTAGGACCTGGGAGAGGAAGATTAAGAATAATAATAAAAAGGGCAAAAGTATTAATAATATTAGTTGTTTTAAAACAGACAAATACAAGGAAACTAATCACCAGAAAAAAGAAAGCGAAAAACAAAACAAAACAAAATCAGTGGAGGACAGGCCAGGGCACCCAGGATCCATCTGAGCACACAGACTGTGATGGACTTCCTGTGGGCCCAGAAGGTAGGTGGGATTGGGGGATGGTGGCACCTCTGTTCTCCAAGTGGATGTGGAGTATAAGAGTAACAAGAGGAATGTTGTACCTTTTCAGTCTTGTAGGTCCTGAGTGTCCTTGGGGTTGCTGGAAAGCAGAACGTGTTCTTAAGCCCCAGGAATCTGCAAGAGCACTGTCTCTTTCAATATCCAAAATAGTCAAGTTGCTTTTTAAACCTTCAAAATGGCGGTGCCTTCCAGACTGGCAAAAGTCCACAGCTCAGCCCACCTTTTTCTTCACCTTCTCCGTTTGTTCCCCAGCCACCGTGCACCATCCTCCATGCAGTCCCTGGCTAGCAGGGTGATTTTTAGGTTAATTCTTAGGTCCTACCACCACTTGGGAATCTCCAAGCTGTCTGTGCCTTCAGGATTGCTCAGGATCCCTGCCAGACCGCAGCTCCATCCGTCTCCTTTTTTGGTATTTTGACGCAAATTCTTCTGCTAGTTGGGGTTTAGTCCACTTCTATATCCTTCCCTTCAAGGCTCAGGGGTCCAGGATTATCTTCTGTGTCTGTGTTAAT
>NW_006942384.1:0-1231 GCF_000298275.1 Orycteropus afer afer | reverse complement strand
ATAGTAAAATGATACAACCATGATGCACACCTTTCCTGATTTTAAACCATGCAGCATTCCATTGTTCTGTGTGAATGACTGCCTCTTGGTCTATGTAGAGGTACCTCATGAGCACAATTAAGTGTTCTGGAATTCCCATTCTTTGCAATGTTATCTATATATTTTTTAATGATCAGTACAGTCTAATGTTTTTGCAGTCAATAAAACAAAGTAATATCTTTCTGGTATTCTTTGCTTTCAATCAAGATCTATCTGACATCAGCAATGATACAATTCATTCTATGTCCTATTCCAAATCTGGCTTGAATTTCTGGAAGTTCCCTATCAATGTACTGGTAAAACTGTTTTTGAATGATCTTCAGCAACATTTTACTCTTGTGTGATGGTAGTGATATTTTTCGATAAATTCCTCATGCTGTTGCATCACCTTTCTTTGGAATGGGCACAAATATGGATCTCTTCCAGCCAGTTGGTAAAAATCTCGGCATAAACAATTAAGTGCCTCTAACACTGCATCTGTTTGTTGAAACATCTCAATGGATATTCCTTCAATTCCTGGATCCTTGTTTTTGGCCAATGCCTTCAGTGCAGCTTAGACTTATTCCTTCCATATCATTGGCTCTTGATCACATGATAACTCTTGAAATAGTTGAACATCCAACAATTCTTTTTGGTACAGTGACTCTGTGTATTCCTTGCATCACTTTTTTTTTCTTTTTATGGTTCCTATATCTTTCAATATTTTGCCCATAGATTCCTTCAATATTGCAACTCAAAGCTTGAAGTTTTTCTTCAGTTCTTTAAACTAACACCTCTTAAATAGACATTCATGGTTACAAATTTCAAGAGGCAACATTTGTTTTCTTGCCCTAAATATTTCCATATTCTCTTCACAATGTACAGAGTAACTGTACATCCATGAACAAACTTATTTAGAGAACGTGGAGACCACTTTCAGCTCTGTTTATTAGATTGTTTTTCCCATGAAAATCTAAGCCAGGCCTGGACTAACGTTATTTTTTTTAAGAATATTATCATATAAGTAATACCCTTAGCAGCAAAGACTTTGTACTAAATAACAAAGGACCAATGCTGTCTGGGTTTGCATAGGAAGTTGTCTTTTCTAAATCTCCCTAGATGTACATATTTGAAATCTTAAAACTATATATTTGGTTTCAACCATAAGAGGACCTCTGATGGCTAACCAAGAGGTCAGCAATTAGAACCCACC
>NW_006942383.1:0-1231 GCF_000298275.1 Orycteropus afer afer | reverse complement strand
TCCAGATCCCATCAACATTCTTTAAGGATATGGAAAAACCAATCACTTACTTTACATGGAAAGGAAAGAGACCTTAGATAAGCAAAGCAGTACTGAAGAAGAAGAACAAAGTAGGAGGTCTCACACGTTGGATCTCAAAACCTACTACAGAGCCACAGTAGTCAAAACTGCCTGGTATTGGTATAATGACAGACACAGAGACCAATGTAATAGAACTGAGAACCCAGAAATGCATCCATAAATCTATAGTCAGCTGATCTTTGACAAAGAGCTGAAATCCATTAACTGGGGAAGAGAATGTCTGTTTAATAAAATGGTGTTGGTAAAACTGGATATCCATTTGCAGAAAAATGAACCAAGATCTGTACATCATACAACACACAAAAACTAAATCCAGATGGATCAAAGAACTAAATGTGAAACCTAAAACTATAAAGTTCCTTAAGGAAAAACTAGGGGTAAATTTTGGGGCCCTAATATATGGTGTGTATATATATATATATCCATGAGCATGTTGGTTATCAGGGATGGGAGGGGAGGGGAGGGAACACAGTTAGATAGGTAAAGACAAGTATTTATTTGGGTGAAGAGAAGGGCAATGTGCCAAATATGAGTGATCAACATGGTGGCATTGAGGAAGAGTAAGACATAGAGAGGTACATGGGTGGTACAGACAACAAAGATGAACCCGTTCGTATGTAGAGTACTACATTGTCAGTAAAGGCAAACATGGATATACTGGTGGAGAGACTGGTGGACAGGCTGAAATATTTGGTATGTCTATGCAGCAGGGAGTATGCCCATGACCATGTATAGGGTTGGCAGACAATGTTTGTACAAGAGTATTGGTATGTTCTGTAAGAATTTCCAGGTACATAGTAGAGCTGACAAGGGACAAGATTGTAGTCACTTCTTGGCCAAAGCCACCTACCCAGAGGGAGCAAGTAGTTGGACCTGTGGGCTCTAGACAATAGTCTCATGGGACATCAAGCTCAATTGGCCTAACATACTACACAAAACATTGTTCCAGATCCTACTTTGGCGAGTAGCAACTGGGATCTTAAAAGCTTGCAAGCAGTCATCTCGATGCAATGATGGTTGTCTCCTAGTCCACAGCAAATAATAATGAAGATAATCAAAGACACATGGAAGCAATTGGTCCATGCAACTAGTACACCATGCAATCCTAAGCCTATATGGCTGTGAGGCCAGAAGAACTAGATGGTGCCCA
>NW_006942382.1:0-1231 GCF_000298275.1 Orycteropus afer afer | reverse complement strand
TGTATATATGTATATATAAAAGCTTTACTGGTTTTACTTCTCTAGAGAACACAGCCTAACACATATACATATAAAACCCAAGAGACTCAGCATAAAAATTACTGGAACAAATAGAAAGTTTCATCAAAGTGGCAGTATACAAGGTCAACACACAAAATTCAGTCAGATTTATCTACATCAACAAAGAGGCCTCTGAAAAGGAAATAAGGAAAATAATACCATTTGCAAAAATTTAGGAATAAATCTTACCAGAGACACAAAAGACCTATACAAAGAAGACTACAAAACAAGACTACAAAACACTACTACTAGAAACTACAAGGGATCTACATAAATGAAAGAACTTGCTTTGTCCATGGATAGGAAGAATGAATACTGTGAAAATGACAATATTACCCAAAGTAATCTACACATTTAATGCAATCCCAATCCAGATACCATCAACATTATTTAAGGATATGGAAAAAACAATTATTGGTTTCATATGGAAAGGAAAGAGACCTCAGATAAGCAAAGCACTGATGGAAAAGAAAAACAAAGGGAGGTCTCACACTTCCAAATCTCAAAAACTACTATACAACCACAGTAATTAAAACAGCATGGTATTGGTACAATGATAGACAGAACAATGGAACAGAATCAAAAACACAGAAGTAGACCCATCCATCTATGGATAGCTTATCTTTGAAAAAGAACCAAAACCCATTAAGTGGGGAAGAGATAGCCTCTTTAACAAATGGTGCAAGCAAAATCAGATATCCAGTTGCAGAAAAATGAAACAAGACCCATACCTCACCCCCTACACAAAAACTAACTCAAGTTGGATCAAAGAGTTCAATGTAAAACTCAAAACTAAAAAGCTCATCAAAGATAAAATAGGGGCAAATCTAGGGACCCTAATTTATGGCATAAATAGACTATCAACCATAATCCAAAATGCACAGGCAGTGGAAGAGAAGCTAGATGATTGGGACCTTTTAAAAATTAAATTCTTAGGCACATCAAAACATTCCTCCAAAAGGGCAAAAAGAAAAGCTACAGATTGGGAAAAAAATATTTAGCTATGATATATCTTACAAAAGACTTATCTCCAAAATTTATAGAAAACTTCAACACTTCAATACATAAAAGACAAAAAATCCAATTCAAAAATGGGCAAGGGATATGAACAGACACTTCACCAAAGGTGGTATATTGGTGGCCAACAAATACATGAGGAAATGCTCATGAT
>NW_006942381.1:0-1231 GCF_000298275.1 Orycteropus afer afer | reverse complement strand
GGTAGCATAGTGGCTAAGACACTTGCCTGCTAACCAGAAGGCTGGCGGTTCAAACCCACCAGCCACTCCTCGGAAGGAAGGTTGGGCAATCATACTTCCATAGTGATACTGCCTCGGAAACCCAAGGAGGGGTCGCTATGAGTCGGGGCCAACTCGACGGCACACAACAACAACAATGAAAGTGCTCCAAAATACATGAAAAAAAATATTAGCTGAATAAAAAGGGACAATAGACAGCTCTACAATAGTAATAGGAGACTTTAACACACCACTTTCAAAGAGTGACAGGTCAACTAGAAAAAAACTCAAGAAAGATACAGAAGAACTCAACAATACAATCAATCAACTTGACCTCACAGACATATACAGAGCATTTCACCCAAGAACAGCACAATTCACATTCCTCTCCAGTGCATATGGATCCTTCTCCAGAATAGACCATATGTTAGGACACAAAACAAGCCTCAATAAATTCAAAAGCATTGAAATACTACAAAGCATCTTCTTGGATCACTATGCTATAAAATTAGAAATTAATAGTAGGAAGAGCAAGGAAAAAACATCAAACATACGGAAGCTGAACAACTCACTGCTCAGAAACTACTGGGTAATGGAACAAATAAAAACTGAAATTAAAAAAATCCTAGAAACAAATGAAAATGAAGATACATCATACCAAAACCTATAGGACACAGCGAAAGCAGTATTCAGAGGACAATTTATAGCAACAAATGCATACATCAAAAAAGAGGAAAGAAACAAAATCAACTCTAACTCATCAACTCCAACAACTAGAAATAGAACAACAAAAGAATTGTACAGTATCTAGAAGTAAGGAAATAATAAAGATCACAGCAGAAATAAATGAGACAGAAAACAAACAAACAAAAAAAAAAACAGAGAAAATCAATAAAACAAAAAGCTGGTTCTTCAAAAAGATTAATAAAATCGATAAACCATTGGCAGATCTAACAAAAGAAAAAAAAAGAGAAGATCCACATCACAAGAATTGTGAAAAGGGTGTCATCACAACAGAACCAACTGAAATAAAAAAGATACTGACAGAATATTATGATAAACTGTACTCCAACAGATTTGAGAACCTAGAAGAGATGAACAAGTTTCTAGAATCACAGACCTACCTAAACTATCCCAAGCAGAGATAGAAAACTTAAACAGATCTATAAGAAAAGAAGAAATTGAACAGGTCATTAAAAAAAAAAAAAAAAAA
>NW_006942380.1:0-1231 GCF_000298275.1 Orycteropus afer afer | reverse complement strand
ATCTCCTACATAGATCCCCTTCCAAGTGGATGACAGTGGTAGCCGGGCACCATCTAGTTCTTCTGGTCTCATAGTTGTATAGGCTGCAGATCGGATGGTGTACCAGTCGCTAGGACTAATTGTTTAGCAAAGGGAGGTCTTGAAAGCTTTACTTTATCCATATCAGTAAGGTTGGTCCTACTTTGAAGAGGCAGCTTTTTCTTAGTTGTATTTTGAAAGCCTTCTGACCTAAAGGGCTCGTTCTCCTGCACTGTATCAGATAATGTTTCTGGGCTATTCATAAAGTCGTGTGGTAATGTATCAGAAAGTGTTTCTCTGCTATTCATAAGGTTTTCCCTGGCCAATTCTTTGAGCCGTGGATGACCTCTTCCTTCTTCCTAGTCTGTCTCAGTCTGTAAGCTGTATTGAAACCTGTGCACAATGTGCAACCCTCCTGGCACCTGAAAAACTGGTGGCACAGCCTCAAGCCTCACAGCAACATGCGAGCCACAACAGTATGACAAATTGACAGACAAGTTTGCCTTGCTTAGCTATTTGAAACCTCTCTGCCCTCCCCTTACCTGGTTCCATTGTGCTGCTGTGCTCTGTCATCCCCCTGGCTTCTCTTTTCCCCAGTTTTGCTGGGCTCATGGGGGTTGGGCCTGGGTCCCTCACCTTTCCTGGATCCCTGGCTGCTGCTTTGCTTTGTTGTCCCCTCTGGCTTCTCTTTCCCCCCCTTCCCTGGCTGGTGGGGGTGGGGCCTGGGTCACTCCTCTTACCTGGATCCCTGGCTGTAGCTCTGTTCTGTCATCCCCTATGGCTTCTCTTTCCCCTGCTTTCCTGGCTGGTGGGGTGGGGTCTGGGTCATTCCCCTTACTTGGATCCCTGGCTGCTGCTTTTCTCTGTTGTATAATACTGCCAGTATAATACTGCCTACCAACCTTTGGCTTGTCAGCCCCTGCAGCTGCGTGAATCAGGAAAAGCCTCCAGCTTGATGTTTGGTCCAAGAACTTGGGACTTGGCAGCTTCTGTAAGTGTGTGAGCCATTTTCCTAAGATAAATTTCTCTCTGTATGTGTGTGTATGTATAGAAATATAAATAAATAAATATTTATATATATAAGCTTTACTGATTTAGCTTCTTTATAGAACCCAGCCTAAGGATTGGCTTCCTAAATTGGTTCTCACTGATTGTGTTTTGGTTCTCCAATTTGATTAATCCTAAAGGCACTGGTGACTCTTCCTCCATTAGT
>NW_006942379.1:0-1231 GCF_000298275.1 Orycteropus afer afer | reverse complement strand
TGAGGCAGTATCACTACAGAAGTAGATTGCCCAACCTTCTTTCCGAGGAGTGGCTGGTGGGTTTGAACTGCCAGCCTTCTGGTTAGCAGTCAAGTACCTTGGGCACTATGCTAAATTCCAGGTGTATATTACTGCTAACACCATTTACCACTGACTCCTGTGGACAGCTTCAAACTCATCTTAACCACCTCATACTCTATACTCCATTTAAACAACTAGTATTAAGGGTCTACCATGTGATAGGAGGGAGCTCTGGTAGTGTAGTGGCTAAAGCACTTGACTGCTGACCAGGTGGCTGGCGGTTCAAACCCACCAGCCACTCCTCGGAAGGAAGATGGGGCAATCTACTTCCGTAGTGATACTGCCTTGGAAACCCAAGGAGGGGTTGTTATGAGTCCGGTCCGACTCGACAGCACATAGCAACAACACCAACATATATTACTTGATATAATTGCTACTTGATGCTGAAATGAAAAAATAAATCGTGGGGTTTTAAATAAGTAATATTTGGTAAGGTTTTTCTGTTGGATCTGACTCACATTAGAAATATAACTGATACCTACATGATAAATAACACAGATTGATACTATAACAATATTGATCTCCAATAAGAGTATCTAGTGGCCACTCCACCTCAGGTCTTTTTTCATTCTTTCTTTTTACTTCTTTTTCGTTCTCCAGATACAATTTTAATTGAATAATTCTGTACAAATTCTACTTTGTTGTAAAAAGGAGAATTGAGTCATGGCAAGTGACACAGAGAAAATGATTGTATTTTAATCAGAATCAATGACAGTGGCAGCCATTATCATTAATTAAACAGAATTTGCTAAAGAACATACATATTAAAGAATTTTTAACATTTGTTATACTTAGTATTTGATGTTTTATGGTATGCATAGTCTAGAAGTACCATTGGGGTTATCAAAACATTTTTTTTTCACAGAGTCACACTATATATGCTGCAAATTAGGCAATTTTGAGGAAATTTCTATCAGCCAATGTGGTAGATTCAGAGGCATTTACAACTAGAAATGTATGTTGTAAATTTGATTAAATTAGTTTCATGATATATTATGATAGTATAATTTTTATATATTTATTTTAATATTTTCCCTGCCATATATTTTGAAAATTACAGCCAGAATGCTCCTTGGAAGCAAGAATGGCCAGACTTCGTCTCACCTATTTTGGTCATGTTGTAAGAAGGGACCATTCCCTGGAGAAGGAT
>NW_006942378.1:0-1116 GCF_000298275.1 Orycteropus afer afer | reverse complement strand
AAAGACAAAGACAGAATCTTGAAAGCTGCACGGGAAAAACAAAAAGCTACCTACAAAGGACAGTCAGTAAGAATAAGCTCTGATTTCTCAGCAGAAACCATGCAAACAAGAAGGCAATGGGATGGTATATAGAAAACCTTGAAAGAGAAAAATTTTCGACCAAGAATTATATACCCGGCAAAATTGTCCCTCGAATATGATGGTGAAATTAGGAGATTTCCAGATAAGCAGAAACTAAGGAAATTTGTTAAAACCAGACCAAACTTACAAGACATGCTAAAGGGAGTCCTTTGAACAGAGAACCAAAAATAGCAAATAACAACTGACCATTAATACAGAAGATAACATAACCCAAAAACCACAGCTATGGACACATCCAAAGTAAAATGAGCTTATAAGATTGTAAACAGGTAACCAGACACATCAATTGGCAAGTGAGGACAACTACAAACAAAAAGAGGGAAAAGACTGTGCAGTCACAGAACTTCTAAATGGCGAGGAAGTTAAGAAAGTTAAAAGATAGAATGGACTTTTCTAAATCTGGGGATAAAATTATAATTCATAGGGTAACCAGAAAGAAAAATGATAAACCTACACATCAAAATAAAAAAAGAGGACAAGCACAAATATTCAGGATATACTAAAACAACAGTAACAAAGAAAATGATAACACGATTCATAAACTTAACGAGCTCAGCACAGAAAGTAATACGGAACAAAGAAACCAGGGAAACTGTGAAAAAACACAAAACAAAATGATAGCAACAAATTCAAACTTAGCAGCAATCACCCTGAATGTAAATGGATTAAATGCACCACTCAAGAGACGGAGAGTTGCAGATTGGATAAGAAAACAAAACACATCAATATGCTGCCTATAAGAGACACACTTTAGAGATAAAGACAAAAACAGACTAAAAAACAAAGGTTGGAAAAAGATATACCAAGCAAATGGCAACGGTAAGAGAGCAGGAGTGGCAATATTAATTTTTGATCAAATGGACTTTAAGACAAAAACCACCATACGAGACAAGAAGGACATTATATAATGATTAAAGGATCAATTGAACATGAAGATATAACCATAAAAAATATTTATGGACCCAATGAAAGAGC
>NW_006942377.1:0-1205 GCF_000298275.1 Orycteropus afer afer | reverse complement strand
AATGTGTTTGTTGTGTGTGTCTGTCAGTGCATGTAGGTCTGCATCTATGTGGATGTGAATGCATATGTGTACACACATCTGTGGTAGTTGTGTGTCAACTTGGCTGTGCCTGGTTTTGAGTGGCCGGGTGACTAGATGAGATTGGTGATCAACTCCATGGTGGAATCTACTGTGAGCAGCCTTAGGGATGTGATCTGCTTCCTGTATATAAGAAGCAGCATTGAGAAAGATCCCTGCAGCTTTTTGGCAAACTTGGACCATTCATTTGGCTGAGTCTTCATCTCAGTGGCCTGCCATGTTGTCTGCTGATCTTGGGACTGTTAGTGGAGTTGAACCAGTGGCCTGCCATGTTATTTAATAATTTTGGGACTGTGTCATTTTTTTGTTGACCTTGGGTTTGTCAGCCTCAGCAGCCAGCAGCTGAGTTAAAAGAAGCCTCCATCTTCAGTGGGCCTGGAGCAAGACGCAGAGCTGAAGCACAAGGTCGAGGGGCTTTCACCCAGCCCCTAGAGCTGGCACTTCTTTGAACTTGGACTTCTAGCCTCCAAAACTGTGAGAGAATAAACTCCTATTTGTTCAAGCTACCCATTTGTGGTATTTTCTGTTAGAGTGGCACTACAGGACCAAATCAACACCTGTGTTGCTTCATATGAATTAATGTATGTGTAGGAGCCAAACTGTGTGCATTTGATGTTATGTATATATGTCAATATATCAATTTATGTGAGATTGTGTCAGTTTGTATTGCTAGTGTATGTGAAAATGTGCCAGTGTGTGTATGTGTGCATATGCTTATGTCAGTGCACGTGTCACTATGCATAGCATATGTAATAATGTGTTGACATGGATACACATTGTAGTACACGTGTCACTATGTATAAGCATATGTCATAATGTGTTGACATGGATACACATTGTATATGTCTACTGTATAAGCCTATATGTGTATGTTAGTACATATATTAACACACACATATATAAATATCCATTAGTATGTTAAAGCATACATATTAATGCACACATTAATTATTATGTTAATTAAAATATGTGCTAAAATATTAATATGTGTCTATAGGTGATTGTATAATGACTGTATGTCAATAAATTGGGGACCATTTTATATCATGTTTATATGTTATGCCAGCAGTTGAGAATGTGTGTGTCATTTGTGTCAGTCTGTGTGTCAATGCATACAAACAAGTGTG
>NW_006942376.1:0-1231 GCF_000298275.1 Orycteropus afer afer | reverse complement strand
TTCCAAATATCTTTTTATTATTGATTTCTAGTCAGAGAACATACTCTGTGATTTCAATCCCTTTAAACTTCCTGAGACCCACTTTATAGGTGATATTTTTTCAAACTTTTTTTTTTTTTTTGTGTGTGTGTGTGTGTGGTTTAGGTGAAACTTTATAGAGCAAATTCATTCCTAATTGAACAATTTATACACATTTTATTTCATGACATTAGTTGCAATCCCCTTACTGTAACGGCACTCTTCCTGCTTCCTCCCTGGGTTCCCCATTTCCATTTATCTATCTTTCCTGCCTTCTAAACTTTGTTTTTAGGCAAATTCTTCTTCCCTGCCTTTTTTTTTCACAGTTGATTGTTCTGGGGAGCACTTTCCTATGGGTGTTATTGTTCGCTTTCTGTGCCTGTCTATTGTTTGGCTAAAAGGTGATCTTTGGGATTGGGCTCAGTTCCAAGTTTGAAGAATATTGAAGGGCCATAGTCTTGGGGGTTGCAGTGGTCTCTATCAGAGATTTAATTCTGAAGTTTGTTCTACATTTTCCTTCCACCCTTTCTAGGATCCTCCATTGTGATCCCAATCAGAGTGGTTGTTAATGGTAGGTGGATATCATCTAATTCTTCTGGTTTCAGGCTAATAGTGTGGTCCATAGAGGAACCAGATGGTTTAGTGGTTAAGGCATTTGGCTGCTAAACAAAAGTTGATGGTTTGAACCCACTAGCTGCTCCCCTGAAGAAAGATGAGACAATCTGCTTCTGTAAAGATTTACAGTCTTAGAAACCCAATGGGGGTTGTTGTGAGTTGGAATCAAATTAGTGGCAGTGAGGGTTTTTTTTCTTTTTGAGTGTGGTCCATTAGTCCTTTGGACTAATTGTTTTCCTGAGTCTTTGATTTTTCTTCACTCTTCTTTGCTCCAGGTGGGAAGAGAATAGTTCTATCTTAGATGGCTGTTCACAGCTTTTAAGACCGCAGTTGCTACTCACAAAAGTAGTATGTAGAATATTGCCACTGTGGTTTATGTTATGCCAATTGACCTAGATGTCAATACTATGGTCCTAGGCCCTTGAGCCCAGTGACTCTGTCCCTTATGATGTTTGGTATGGCTGAGAAGTTTGTGTAACTTTGGCCCCTGTATTGCTCCACTCGTGCTTGTTAGGTGCCATGAAGTTGGCTCCAACTCATAGCAACCCTATGTACAACAGAATGAAACACTGCTTGATCCTATGCCAGCCTCACAATC
>NW_006942375.1:0-1195 GCF_000298275.1 Orycteropus afer afer | reverse complement strand
TGTTGTCAGAGAGGATTGGGGGGGTTTTCTTCAGAGAGGAGGGCCACTCACTACAGAGGTACCTTGAGGGCTTGTCCTTGGGGGGTGCTCACTACAGGAGGACAGGTGCTGTGGCGACATGTCTGCCTTCTGGTGGCGACTTGCCCAAGGGGGGGGAGGGGTGCATTTCTGGGCTGAGTCTTCAGGAGGCACGATGGCCTGCCTGGGCAGGAGTGTGGGGGCCAGGAGGAGGGTGTAGGTAGTGCTCCGGCGGTGGGCGGGGGGAGCCTGGGTGTGAAGGGCTTGGTGTCTACCCCAGCTGTTCAGTGGGTGGAATTTATGATGTAGATGTTTACAATGTAATTTGTATTTTAAATCCGAATTTAAAACGTAAGTAAGTAACGTTTAATCCTAAGAGAATGTTTGTACATCTTCAAATCAGGAGTGAGCAGTAACCTGAATGTGGGGAAACCAGCCCCAGCTTACATCCTGGCCCAGTGTCCTGCTGAACAACAGTCACTCAGCATGTGTTGGGCTGCTCCCATGAATGATGCGAACGAGCAAGGGGACATCGTGCACCCCTAGAGGACCCTCTGTTCACAGCTTGGAGTCTGACCCTCTGCAACTTGTCTTTTCCCCTGCTGGCTACCAGAGTGACCTCTCAGCCACTCAGACCTGCCCCTCTCCCTGCCCCACTACCTGCTGGGGTGAGGCTTTCACACAGACAGACTGCCTGCCTTTCCTGCCCTCTGCCCGGGGGCTGCCTGGTTCTGCACGGGCCTGGTGCCTCACCCAGTGGCCACCACATCTGTCTGGGGCATCCACCTTGAACTGAATCTACGTCATGGGCAGGCCTTGAATGTAGGCTGTGTGAACAGAGGAACCTGAGTTTAGAGTGAGTTAGGGGGAACATCAGAAATAGGTCAGAACCCTAAAACGGTTTGTGTCCTCATCATCGTTGACTTGTTTCTCCGAGAGATGGAGTCTTCTGCTATCTGTCTGTCATTTCCTCAGCCCTGCCCCACGGGGGCGCTGTGCTCATCATTCATGGGCCTCACCTTGCTCTCAGGACTGACTGCACTGGAGGTCTCTTGGCATCCCTGGCCCCTGTCCACCATAAAAAATAATCAACAAAACCCAAACGCACTGCCATGGAGTCAGATCCGACTCCTAGTGACCCCTCCTCGGGTTTCTGAGGCGTTATCACTACGGAAGT
>NW_006942374.1:0-1187 GCF_000298275.1 Orycteropus afer afer | reverse complement strand
GTGCTTACCTTGCTCCCGAAGACCTGGTCCCTCTCGGTAGGGTAACAAAGGAACGTTTTCAGTGCAGATCAGTGAGTAAGCACAAGCCCGCCTTGTTTCAGTGCCTATGCTTAAACTGCCCCCTGGCTGAACACTCTTCTCTGATCAAAGTAGATGAGACAAAGTCTGGCCATTCTCACTTCCAAGAAGCATTCCAGCTGCACTTCCTCCAGGACAGATTTGTTCATTCTTCTGGCAAGTCCATGGTACTTTCAGTATTCTTTATCAATACCACAACTCAAAAGCATCAACCCTTCTTCAGTCTTCCTTATTCATTATACAGCTTTCTTATGCATGTGAACCAATTGAAAACACCATGACTTGGGTTAGGTGCACCTTAGTCTTCAAAGAGACATCTTTGCTCTTCAGCACTTTACAGAGGTCTTTTGTAGAAGGTTTGCCCAATCGAAAACATTGTCTGATTTTTTGACTGCTGCTTCCCTTGGTGTTGATTGTGAAACAAAGTAATAAGAAATCTTTGACAACTTCAATCTACTACTATGATAGAATTATCTATTTTTTCTTACAATTCAGCTAATATTTGCCTTATGTATTTTGGAACTCTTTCATTGGGTGCATAGATATTTATTATGGTGATGCCTTCTTGGTCAATTGACCCTTTTAACATCATATAGTGCCCTTCTTTGTCCCTTATGCTGGTTTTTCACATTAACATCTGTTTTATCAGAAATGAATATTGCCACACCTGCTCTTTTATGGTTGCCATTAGCTTGATTTTTTTTTTTCCACCTCTTGAGTTTTAATTTATTTTTATCTTTGTGTCTAAGATGGGTCTCTTTTAGGCAGCACATCGATGGGTCCTCTTTTCTTATTCAATCTGCCACTCTTTTTCTCTTGACTGATGTATTTAGTCTATTCACATTGAATGTAATTAGTGATAGGTATGAATTTATTTCTGTTATTCTATTGTGTTTTTTGTTGTTTTGTGGGTGATTTCTTTGTTCTAAATATTTTTCTGTGATGAGTTCATTTTGTTATCAAGGGTTTTTTTTGTTTTTATTTTGTTTTGTTTTTCTCTTTTCTTTATTATTGTTGGTTTTGTGTTTACTAAGCCTTCGTGAGGGAGCTCTGATAGTGTAGTGCCTAAGGCACTTGACTGTTAATCAGAAGGTTGATGGTTCAAACCC
>NW_006942373.1:0-1232 GCF_000298275.1 Orycteropus afer afer | reverse complement strand
TGCCGACTAATATTCCACTGTTGGATATATTACATTCTGTTTATCCATTAATCTATTAATGGCACTTGGGTTGTTTCCACCTTTTGGCAACTGTGAATAATGCTGTAATGAACATTGCTGTTTAACTATCTGTTTGTGTCCTTGCTTTCAATTCATTTGATTATTTAACTAGGAGTAGAATTTTGGGAAATGGGGTAATTCTGTGTTTAATTTTTTGAGGAAGACCAAACTGTTTTCCATAGAAGTTGCATTGCAACATTTTATATTAATAGCACCAATGAATGAGGGCTTCAATTTGTCCATATCCTTGCCAGCACTAATTTTCCATTTTCCCTGATAACAGCCATCCTAGTGGAGGTAAAGTGGTATCTTATTGTAGTTTTAATTTGCATTTCCCTAACAAGTGATGAGAGGAGCTCTGGTAACATAGTGCCTAAGGCACTTGACTGCTAACCAGAAGGCTGGTGGTTCAAACCCACCAGCCACTCCTCGGAAGGAAGGTTGGGCAATCTTTCTTCCGGAGTGATAACTGCCTCGGAAACCCAAGGAGGGGTCGCTGTGAGTCGGGGCCGACTCGAAGGCACATAACAACAACAACAACCAACTGAAAAGAAAATGACAGGGAACAGAGGGACAGTCTAAACAACACCATAGGATGCAACCTGAAAAATCCAGGTATAGGAAACTCTACCGTTCAAATAACACAGTTTCTTCAAAAAATAAATTATAAGAGAGAGAGATCTACATGAAAAAAGATTTACGTGCTTCATAAACTGATTATAATACAGGGACCTTATTTGGATCTTGACTTGAAAAATTGTACTAAATGGAGACATTGGGAGAATTTTAACACTGATTAGATATTTGAAGATATTAAAAATTATTGTTATCATTGTTCGGCATGAAAATAGAATTCATGTTATATCCAAAAAGAGTCCTTATCTTTTGGGGATATATGCTATTTACAGATTAAATTATAGGATATCTGGAGTTTGCTTCAAAGTCATCTGGGCAAGATGAGGAATAGTGGTGAAAATGGGTGGACATATGTGATCAGGATTGGCCACAAATTGGTAATTATTGAAGTTGGATGATGGGTGTATGGGGGATCATTTTACAATTGTCTCTACTTTTGTATGGCATAGTGCCTAAGGCATTTGACTGCTAACCAGAAGGCTGGCAGTTCAAACCCACCAGCCACTCCTTGGAAGGAAGGTTGGACAATCTACTTC
>NW_006942372.1:0-1232 GCF_000298275.1 Orycteropus afer afer | reverse complement strand
TATGTTCTTCTATTTATGTAGATCTTTTATAATTTCTTGAAGTAGTGCTTTGTAGTTTTCTTTGTATAAGTCTTTTGTGTCCCTGGTAAGATTTAATCCCAAGTATTTTATCTTTTTGATAGCTATTGTAAATGTTATTGATTTCCTTATTTCCTTTTCAGAGATCTCTGCTGGTGTAGAAGAATCCAACTGATTTTTGTATGTTGATCTTCTATCATGCCATTATGCTAAATCTCTCAATTAGTTCCAGAGGTTTCTCGCTGAGTCTTTTGGGTTATCTATGTATAGGATCATATCATCTGCAAATAGGGATAGTTTGACTTCTTCCTTACTAATTTGAATGCCTTTGATTTCCATTTAGCAGCATTGTTCTTAATAACCAAAGAGTAGAAACCACCCAAATGTCCATCAACTGATGAATGGACAAAAACAGTGAGGTTTATGCATATAATGAAATATTATTTGGCATACAAAGGGATGAAGTACTGACACATGCTGCAGCGTAGATGAATCTTGAAAACATTATGCTAAATGCTAAAAATGAGTTGTAAATGACCATAATTGTTTAATTTCACTTATAGGAAATGTCCAAAATAGATAAATTTATAGAATCAGAAAGTACATTAGTGGTTGCCCGGGCTGAAGGTGTGAGGTGGGGAGAACAGGAAGTGGTTGATAATGGATACATGGTCTTTTTTGTGGGTAATGAAAGTGTTCTAAACTTAAATTGTGCTGATTTACACAACTTTATACGGGAAACCAGTGAATCAGGTGAATTTTATCACGTGTGAATTATATCTCAATAAAGCTGGTTTCTTTTCTAAAGCACATTATTTTTTCTGTCAAGGAAAAGAACCCACATTCCAATAAAATTAGGATTGTCAGATTTAGCAAATGAAAATACAGGATGCCCAGTTAAATTTGAATTTCAGATCAACAATGGATGTTTTTCAGTGTAAGTGTGGACAAACTTATACTAAAGAAATGGTTGGTTGTTTCTTTGAAATTCAAATTTAACTGGGCATCCTGCATTTTTATCTGGTGAGTCTAAAATAGGATGTAAGCCACAGCCTTTTAATATGGAGTTATTTTCATTTCCGTGTAAACCTTATGACCCCAGTACCAGAGGTGCCGTTTTGCTACCTTACAGAGCAAGGATGAGAGGCCAGAGGGATGAAATGACTTTTCCTGGGTCTGATGGCCAGCTGCTGGGAGACTCAGGATTTGAATCC
>NW_006942371.1:0-1232 GCF_000298275.1 Orycteropus afer afer | reverse complement strand
TATCCTGTTTGGTGTTCGTTGGTCTTCCTGAATGGATATATTCTCATCTTTCATCATATCAGTAAAGTTTTCTTCCAACAAATCTTCGACAATTTTCTCAGTGATTTTATTGTTCTCTTCCTTTTCTGTAATTCTAATGACACATAGGTTATTCCTTTTGATGGTATCCCACATGAACCTTAGGCTTTCTTCATTTTGTTTTAATCCCTTTCCAAAGAAGTATTCAGGTATTTGCCTTCAATCTCATTTATTCTGTCTTCCATTGCATCAATTCTACTCTTTTGCTCTTTTAATGTGTTATCTATTTCAGACAATTTAGTATTAATCTTCTGGATTTCTATCCGTAGATTTAGAATAATTTATAATTTTTCATTTATTTTGGTCTATTTGTTTTTGTATTTTCTTCCAAAATTCTTGTAAGGTTTTGTCTGTGTTTTCCTTGATCTGTCTCTCATGCCCTTGGAGATAATTAAATATAATTCTTTTGAATTCCTTATCAGACAGTTCCAATGCTGCTTCTTCCTCAGGGATATGTTCTGGATCTGTATCCTACTCCTTCATTTCTACCACTTTATCTTGCTTCTTTGTGTGGACTCTGATGATCTGTTGTCTCTGCAACATTGCCAAGTTTTTGTATTTAGATCTTTGTTAACTGTTTGTGAAAAGTAGCCAAGGTTGAGTCAGGGTCTTGTTGGTGGTTGTTTATCATTGGCCCATTGGTGGAGAAGGAATTAATGGCTCTCATTAATGAAGCTGCAAAAGGTATGGATGCAGTTATGTTGTATGGAGACTGTTGCTGTCTTTCCCACAGTTAGACAAAAATAACAATTGAATAATCATGAAAAAACTAAAAGTACATGGACAAAAAACACACCGTGTAATCATACAGGAACAGTAACCACAAAAAGAAAAAAGGATAAAAGAAGGAAAAAAAAAAAAACACTGCAATGTCTGGGGAGAGGGCAATAAGAGAAAAAATGTAGAAAAGGAGAATAATGAAGGAAAAAAATGGAAAAAGCAATAAAAGAAAAACAAGGAATGGGGTTAATGAAGAGAAAGAAAAAAAAAATGGCAACCAGGAACAGGGAAAAGAAAAAAAGCTGAAAACCTTGTTGTTGTTGTTGTTAAGTGCCATCCAGTCGTTTCTGACTCATAGCGACCCCATGCACAGCAGAACAAAACACTGCCCAATCCCACGCCAGCCCCACAATCCCTGCTATACTTGAGCCCAT
>NW_006942370.1:0-1226 GCF_000298275.1 Orycteropus afer afer | reverse complement strand
ATTAAATTTTTATGTGCTTCCAAAGACTTCTTCTAAAGAGAACCTACAGACTGTGAAAGATATTCAGCAATGACATATCTGACAAGGGACTTATCTCTAGAATTTATAGAAAACTCCAACACCTCAACAGCAAAAAGATAAATAATCCAATTAAAAATGGGCAGAAGACATGAATAAATAATTCACCAAGGAGGATATTCAGGTGGTCAACAAACATATGAAGAAATGCTCACAACAATTAGAGAGATGCAAATCAAAACACCAGTGAGATACCATCTTGCCCCAGCATTTATAGCGAAGTTCAACAAGACAGAAAATAACAAATACTGGCAAGAATGTAGGGAGATTGAGACTCTCATACACTGCTGGTGAGACTGTCAAATGGTACAACCACTGTGGAAAGCAGTATGGCAATTCCTTAAAAAGTTGGAATCAGAAATATCATTTGACCCAGACATTCCATTACTAGGTATATATCCTGAAAAACTAAGAGCCATGACAACAAACAGATATTTGCACACCCATGTTTATCACAGCACTATTTACAATAGCCAACAGATGAAAATGACCTAGGTGTCCATCAGCTGAAGAATGTATAACCAAACTATGATACATACACACAATGGAATACTATGCAACCCTAAAGAATGATGTAGAATCTGAAAAACACTGCATAATGTGGATGAACTTGAAGGACATTATGCTGAATGAAAAAAGTCAATCACAGAAGGAAAAATATTGGATTAGTCCATTATTGTAAAAAGTCAAGGAAAGGTTTAGATATGGAAGTAATTTTTCTTTGTTGGTTACCAGGGGTGGGAGGGGTGGGGAAGGACCACTGTTAGATAGGTAGAGACAAGTGTTGATTTGGGTGAAGAAAAGGGCAATGTACCAAATGTGAGTGATCAACATGGTGGCACTGAGGAAGAGGAAGACAGAGAGATGCATGGTAGGTACAGACAACAAAGATGAACCCTTTTGCACATACAGTACTGCATTGTCAGTGAAGGCAAACATGGATACGTGGGTGGATAGATGGGTGGACAGGCTGAACTATTAGGTATATCTGTGTATGGGGGAGTGTGACCAAGACCATGTATAGGGTTGGCAGCCAATGTTTCTACAAGTATATTGCTATGTTCTGTAAGAATTCCTGGGTATATAACAGAGCTGACAAGAGACAGGGTTGTAGTCACTTCTTGGCCACAGCCAGCTACCTAGAGGTA
>NW_006942369.1:0-1191 GCF_000298275.1 Orycteropus afer afer | reverse complement strand
GACTCATAGCGACCCCTCCTTGGGTTTCCCAGGCAGTATCACTGTATCACTACGGAAGTAGGATTGCCCAACCTTCCTTCCGAGGAGTGGCTGGTGGGTTTGAACCACCAGCCTTCTGGTTAGCAGTCAAGTGCCTTATGCACTATGCTACCAGAGCTCCTAAATATGTATTAAACACCTACTATATACTAGACTCTATTCTAAATGCCAGTAATGCAATAGGAAAAAGGTCAGACGAGTTCTCTGACCTCTTGGAGCTCAGTGAAGGAGACAGATAACAAGAGATTCTCAGAGTGGGATATGTCTTATGAAGAAATAAAACAAAGACATGTATTACATGTTGATGGGGGTGCTGCTTTAGATTGAGTAGGAAGTGAGAGCTCTGCTAAGGAGGACACAAATGAGCTGAGGACTGAATGGCAAAAAGGAGTCAGCCAGATGAAAGTCTGGGAGGAGAAGAGAATTCTGTGCTGAGGAAACACCACATCCAGTGGACTTGTCTGGGTCTAGGGACAGGATGATTTTCACTGGCCAGTGTTTCAGTGTTTTTAATATTGTAATTTAATTTAAATTCCCTGTCATTTGTATTTAATTATGTAATTATATAATTTATATGTCTTAAAATATGCTGTATATAATTTTAGTTTATTGTCTTTCAGTATTCCCTTGTGTACCAGAACGTCCTGGAATGCCCTGTCCAGGAGAGGATAGTAAGTGTTTCATACTTCATACTTAAAAGTAATTTGAAAAAGTTATTTATGACTTGATGGCACAAGAGAAAAGAAATCAGAAATAGAACTTTTTTTTTTTTTTTTTTGCTTATAGTGATAGGGAGGTCTGGTGGCGTGGTGCCTAAGGCATTTGACTGCTAACCAGAAGGCTGGTGGTTCAAACCTACCAGCCACTCCTCGGAAGGAAGGTTGGGCAATCTACTTCCATGGTGATACAGCCTTAGAAACCCAAAGAGGGATCGCTATGAGTTGGTACTGACTGGACGGCAGTGAGAGAGAGAGAGAGATAGTAATATACATTTATCATCTCACAGTTCTAAGGCTAGAAGTCCAAAATCAAAATTAAGATGTCGGTAGGGCTACACTAGGAGCTCTGGTAGCATAGTGCCTAAGGCACTTGACTGCTAACCAGAAGGCTGGCGGTTTAAACCCACCAGCCACTCCTCAGAAGGAAGGTTGG
>NW_006942368.1:0-1232 GCF_000298275.1 Orycteropus afer afer | reverse complement strand
TGGGCAATCCTACTTCCGTAGTGATACTGCCTCGGAAACCCAAGGAGGGGTCGCTATGAGTCGGGGCCGACTCGACGGCACATAACAACAACAACAACATTCAATTTTTATAATCTGAGACGCTTGACATTAACAAACTGTGATATGAAGATGACACTATCTTGCTTGCTGAAAGTAAGATGACTTGAAGCACTTACTGATGAAGACCAAACACTAGTATGCAAAATGGATTACACTTCAACATAAAACAAAAATCCTCACAATTGGACCAATAAGCCACATTATGATAAATGGAGATAAGATTGAAGTTGTCAGGGATTTTATTTTACTTGGATCCACAATCAACACCCATGGAAACAGCAGTCAAGAAATCAGTGTTGTATTGCATTGGGAAAATCTGCTGCAAAAGATATCTTTAAAGTGTTGAAGAGCAAAGATGTCACTTTGAAGACTAAAAAGACTAAAACTAACCCAAGCCACAGTATTTTCCATAGTCTCATATGCATGTGAAATCGAGGAAGACTGAAGAAGAGTTGATGCCTTTGAACTGTGGTGTTGTCTAAGAATACTGAAAATACCATAGACTGCCAGAAGAATGAACAAATCTGTCCTTAATTGTGGCTGGAATGCTCCTTCAAAGTGAGAATGGCTAGACTTTGTTTCACCTACTTTTGTCATGTTGTCAGAAGGGACTATTCCCTGGAAAAGGATATCATGCTTGGTAAAGTGGAGGGTCAATGAAAGAGGGGAAGGCCCTCAACGAGATGGACTGACACAGTGGCTGCAATGATGGGCTCAAGCATAGCAAGGATTGTGAGGTTGGCACAGGATAGGGTAGTGTTTCGTTCTGTTGTACACAAGGTTGCTATCAGTTGGAGCCAACTCGACAGCACCTAAAAACAACAACAACAACTTTTGTGATAGGTACTGTAGTTAAAATTAGTTTAAAACTTGGTTCTAAGATTTTAGGATTTATCATTTCTTTGGGGAGAGAGGCATACATAAAATGAATTCAGATTCAATTTGCTGTGTATCAAAGTGAAAATATGTACAGAAAAATCTATAGGCACAGTGAAGGATAGGATGAATTCTCCTGAAGGCAGATGAGGCAGAAGAGTGCTTTACACATGAACTGGACCTTACTGAAAACATGTTGTTGTTGTTGTTATGTGCCATTGGGTTGGACCTGACTCATAGCAACCCCTCCTTGGGTTTCCAAGGCAGTATCACTA
>NW_006942367.1:0-1196 GCF_000298275.1 Orycteropus afer afer | reverse complement strand
TTTTTTTTCCACTCCGTAACTTCTAGTTTGTTTTTATCTTTGTGTCTATTGTGGGTGTCTTGTAGGCAGCATTTTGATGGGTCTTCCTTTCATATTCAATCTGCCAGTCTCTTTCTCTTGACTTGTATATTTAGTACATTCACATTGAGTATAATTAGTGATAAGTATGAATTGATTGCTGTCATTCTATTGTGATTTTTGTTGTGTTGTTGGAGATTTCCTTTGTCCTAATACTTTTCCGTTCTGAGTTCATTTTGTTATCAAGTGTTTCTTCTCTTTTCTTCTTTATTATTAGTTTTGTGCTTACTAAGCTCATATATTTTCCTTCGTTCTGTATTTGCTTAGGGAGTTGTTAATTTTCTGTGTTTGCCTTGTAGTGACTTCTTGTCTCTTTAATTTTGAAACAGTCTGTTCTATAAGGACATTGCCCTGTCTTCCTCACAATCTGCAAATTTTGTAATTAGAACATTTATGCCCTCTATTTGTTTTGTTGCTGGTGTCATCTGTGGAGTGACTCCCTTGTTTCTCTGTGTACAATGTTTTATGAGCTTATTTTGAATATCTATTTATGATTTGTTTTTTAAGTGTTGATGTGAAGTACACTGATTTTAATTTGTTGTTCTCCTTTGTGGGTTATCTATTAGAAGCACTTCCTTTAGCATTTCTTGTAGGGTTGGTCTGGTTTTCACAAAATCCCTTAATTTCTGTTTGTTGTTGTTGTTGTTATGTGCCATCGAGTCATACCTGAATCATAGCAGCCTTTCCTTGGGTTTCCGAGGCAGTATCACTACAGAAGTAGATTGCCCATCTTCCTTTCAAGGAGTGGCTGGTGTGTTTGATAACATCTTAATTTTACCCTCATATTTGAGAGACAATTTGGGTGAATATAGAATTCTTGGTTGGAAGTTCTTTTTCTTCAGTGTTTTATATATGATATCCCATTGCCTTCTTGCCTGCTTGGTTTCTGCTGAGTAATCAGAACTTGTGTATTTGCATGTCCATTGTCGGTGATATTTCATTTTTCCCAGGCTGCTCACAAAATTATTTCTTTGTCTTTGGTTTTAGAGAGTTGGATTATGGTATGTCTAGGTGGCTTTCTCTTGAGATCTACCCTGTATTGGTTTCCTTTAGCTTCTTGGACCAATATCATTTCTTCCTTCATGATATGGGGGAAATTTTCTGTTATCAAGTCTTCC
>NW_006942366.1:0-1171 GCF_000298275.1 Orycteropus afer afer | reverse complement strand
GGTTTTTCCCATAGTTATTGCCACCCAGGCTCCTCATGGGAGATAGGAATTTGCCCAGTCTGTAATAGACCCCCTGGTCCCCATAATTCTTGATTATTTTTAGTTGTGCTTACTATCTGTTGGGGCCCTTTTGGTTGGGTTTGGAGAGTTTGCTCTGGACACTCCCTCTTCCAGTGCCCATTTTCCTGCAGTAAGTACATTGTTGAAGCCCCAACTTTGTTGGTTGGCCCCTTGGAACAGGAGCTTGATTTGCTCCCTTTCTATCCCATGGGGACTTAACTGCTATGACCAACTTCATGGCAGGTCTCCCAGGGCAGCAGCCAGCAAGGCAGTCTGTTGCTTCATGTCTCTTTGCTTCTGTTTCTCCTATTCCTGGTCCCTGTTACTATAGTCCTTGAAAGCAACCTCTACAAGTTGAGAAGTATTCATACCCACTCCCTCTTCTAATTTTGGCATTTGGGTTGGTGTCAGTACAGTGATGGTAAGTTTTATATACCCATTTGAGGACAGTAGAAGGATTTCCCTTGAGGCCTTGTTATACTTCCTGAACTTTTGAATCTGCTTTGGGGCCCCCCTTCTGGAGCCCTATGACAACGTACTCCAACCTTGTTCTCTCCTCTGGGTTATTGTGATCCCACTCTGGTTCTGTTCCTGATGGCTGTGGCCCCCAGCTAGGTTTTCAGTCAAGAGGTTATGAAGTCTGTTGGATTCTGTTCTAGCTTTCTTTAATACCATCCCCTTTTCTTCAGGGGTAACGTAGTTAATAACAGATTAATGTAAACCAGTCAAGGTGAATGGCACATGAGTCCAAATGAAACCTCTAGGGCTTCCTTCATGGTTTAAACCAGCTGGAACCTGCTGTAATGGGTATTGCCCTGACAGATCTGACCTAGATCCCTGGTCAAATTTTACACTACTCTGAGTACAGGTTGGGGAGACTATTTTCTGAGGGGCAGATGGGGAGGAATGAAGTCAAAGTAAGGGTCTTTAGAGTCCTGAAAGATACTCTTAAAATCCACTTCCTCTCTAGACATTAATTTTACTGTCTTTTTGTGAACTTTTGTTTTGAAACAAAGTGAGGAATAACTTTAGATGAAACAGTTCTTCCCACCTTTGATGTCTAACTGGATGTTATCATAGTTCTGACTTTTGTTTTCTGACCATTTATTCC
>NW_006942365.1:0-1232 GCF_000298275.1 Orycteropus afer afer | reverse complement strand
CAACCTTCCTTCCGAGGAGTGGCTGGTGGGTTTGAACCGCCAGCCTTCTGGTTAGCAGTCAAGTGCTTTAGCCACTATGCTACCAACTACTTTCTTTTCCTAATGGCCAGTATGAAGAAATTGGATTCTTTGTACTCCAGGCAGCAATCCTCCTTGGAGTCATCCCATATTATAGTTTTTGATGACCCAGACGGGACTGAGGGTCCCTGTCAGGACCTGACTGTCCAAAGCTGGAGTTCCCTCAAACCATGGACCAGCCACTGACAAAATCTCAGTGCACACTGACAGGTGAGTGGCTGATGGCAGCTGCAGCAATTACTGGCCAAAGACACGTTGGTTAATTTCCTTTGAGAATTCAACACTAGCTTGGTCTTGGACATTCACTATGGTAAATTTTTCTCTTATTAAGCAAAACTGCTGTGGAAAGTTGAGGGATCTTCATTTGTATGGTTGAAAATGGACTAACAGATCCTCAGTTTGGAGGACTGAAGGCTGCTCTAGACATTCTAATTACTTGGTTCTTCCTCCTCACAGTCCACAGCAGAGGAGAAGACCACTAGTATGTGAAAGCTTTCCTGGTTTTGTTTAAAATCTGGTTTTGTTATGTACTTTCTGAGAGGTGGATATTTAAATAGATATCTCTGTAAGTGTATTTCTGGTTCTGAAATTGGTTTTGGTTTCAGTTTTAAATGTTTTGGTGTGTTTTCTTTTGTTTAATGCATTTTATTGAAATATAATTTATGTACAGTGAAATACACAAAATCAAAGTGACATGGGTCAATGCATTTTTTTTTCAGTGTTCACTCCCCTCCCTTCCCACCCCTGGCAACCAACAAAGAAAGCTTCCTTCCATATATAAACCTTTCCTTGACCCTCCACAACAATGAACTAATGCTATATTTGTCCTTCTGTGATTGACTTATTTCACTCAGCATAATGTCCTTCAAGTTCATCCGTATTATGTGGTGTTTTGTACACTCTACATTATTCTTTAGTGCTGCATAGCATTCCAGTATGTGTATGTACCATAGTTTGGTCATCCACCCTTCTGTTGATGGGGACGTAGGTTGTTTCCATCTTTTTGCTATTGTAAATAGTGCTGTGATGAACATGAGCATGCATGTATCTGTTCCTATCCTGGCTCTCACCTCTCTAGGATATATACCTAGTAATGGGATCGCTGGGTCAAATGGCATCTCCAATTCCAACTTTTTTCCATCAATCTTAGAGAT
>NW_006942364.1:0-1232 GCF_000298275.1 Orycteropus afer afer | reverse complement strand
GGCAATCCTACTTCCGTAGTGATACTGCCTCAGAAACCCAAGGAGGGGTCGCTATGAGTCGGGGCCAACTCGACGGCACATAACAACAACAACAACCAACCAACTTCACTTTATGCAAAGATGGAGTTAAAATGCAGTGTGAAAATCAGCCCCAGATAACAACCTATGTTTTTTTAAAATTGATTTTGCTAAAAAATTACATCATTTTTACACTAAATAAATATAGATGATACTCTTTTCTGATATTCCTGCATTGACACCAATAACAATTGTGTGCCCAATCACTTCCTGGCTTCTTTAAAAATTTAAGTCAGTATCCTGGATTTTCTAAAGAGACATTTACTAGGATCAAAACATAATTGCTTTTCCAAAACCAATCAATGCATTGTATGCTTATAGTACATTTATGAACCTCATGTAAAATAAAGTACTTCTATTCCATTTAGGAGGTCTGATGGCATAGTGCCTAAGGCATTTGACTGCTAACCAGAAGGCTGGAGGTTCAAACCCACCAACCACTCCTTGGAAGGAAGATTGAGCAATCTACTTCCGTAGTGATACCTCCTTGGAAACCCAAGGAGAAGTCACTATGAGTCGGATCCAACTCGAGGACAGTGAGTTTTTTTAAATTCCTTTTTGGGGAATCATGCCAAGTACTATTTCTGAGTCCTTATAACATTTAAGACAGGTATAAAGAAATAGAAATTAATCACCTTGTTGAGTTTGATGTATAGTTAGAGAAGATGACGGTGTAGATTAATTCACATATAGGTTAAGGAAAGGACTACATTTTAAAAAATAGGCAAATGAAATCATTTCACAGAAAACAAAACAAAACAAAGCAAAACTCACTGCCATCGAGTTGATTCCGACTCAGAGCGACCCTCATTGGATTTCTAAGGCTGTAGATCTTTACAGAAGTAGGTTGCCCCATCTTCCTTCTGTGGAGCAGCTGGTAGGTTTCAAATTCTGAAAAAAATTCGTTTTCTGATTTATAAGCTAAAGTTATTTTTGGTTTGTGGTTTGCCTTGGGAAAGTAGCAGGAACTCTTCTGTAAATTGTGTACTCCCCTAAGGAAAACACCACATGAAACTATGCAAATGTAAACACACTTAGGCTGTGCATATGATATTGTAATTTAAAGATGTAATTTTAATTTTGCTAGTTTTAGGAGCTCTGGTAGCATAGTGGCTAAAAGCACTTGACTGCTAACCAGAAGGCTGGCGGTTCAA
>NW_006942363.1:0-1232 GCF_000298275.1 Orycteropus afer afer | reverse complement strand
GAATCTCTGCTGATTTCACCACTCTATGTATAGACTACTGGGAGCTCTGGTGGCACAATGTTTAAGCACTTGGCTGCTAACCAAACAGTTGATGGTTCAAACCCATGCAGTGGCTTTGTGGAAAAAGACCTCCCAATCTCATCCTGTACAGATTATACCCTAGAAAAACCCTGTGGGATAGTTTTACTCTGTCACAGGGGATTGTTATACGAGTCAAAATTGACTTGACGGCACCTAACGACAACATGCACAGATTAATGGCTGGTTAGAACAGCCACAGAATCATTTGATCACAGTATTTCTAGATGACGGGCCAAAGACTTAGATCAACTTTCTGGCTCAATCTTCCTTTTTTTAGAGAAAGTACTAAATTCATGGATTCTTTTAAAAAAAAATGTTCCATAAAGATACGTACTATGGAATTGGGTGACATTACAGGAACAACAAGGAGATAAAATACAGTAGTTAAGATATAAAAATATCTTAACTCCGTAATAATTTTAGAATAAAAATTTCAAGCTCTATAATTAAGAAAAAACACCAGAAAATTTTTAGTCTCACCAGTGATATGTTTTACATTAATAAAAGTACCAATTAGTTTATAAAGACATTTCTGTCACTTAGAATTAAAAGGATAACTGAGATCAATTTCCAGACCTTAAATCTTATAAATAACAGGCAGATAATGCTCTTTCATTTACTGAAAAAATCATGCATTGATAAGCAAATTATTTAAAACCGTCTAGGAGTAATAGTGGTTTAAACCAGCATATTTAATTTAAGGATCACACTTCATTTTCAAACAACCATAGAAGAGAAGAACAATATAGAATTCACATTAATTACAGGCAGAATTGAAGAAAATACAGCAAATGGCTAAAGGCATCAAGATATATTTAACTCTCTGATGAAGAATTTACATGTTCTGTATTATTTATCATATGAAATATAATTTAGTATCTAGAATACATCAAACTCTAGTCTGCCACCTTCTATTAATAATACTTATAAGAAAGAGGGGAGGGAGGAAGAGTCTCACGGAAAGAGCTCCTTCTGTAGAAAACGGAAATGTTCTTGCAACACTACCAGGTTCTCCTTTCTTTCAAAGACTAATCTGACCTTAATCTTCCAAGCTATGCACATACCTACTACTGAAAAGCCACTTTGATTCTGCTTAGAAGAAAAATGTTGCTGTCAAATGGCACATAAGATTAAACACATTTTTGCAATAG
>NW_006942362.1:0-1180 GCF_000298275.1 Orycteropus afer afer | reverse complement strand
CCATTTCAGGAGGTGGCTTATGATCAAGAACCAATGGTACTGAAGGAAGAAGTCCAAACTGCACTGAAGAAATAGGTGAAAAACAAAGCTCCAGGTACTGACGAAATACCGAGTGAGATGTTAAAAACAAATGGATGCAGTGCTGGAAGTGCTCCCTCGTCTATGCCAAGAAATTTAGAAGGCAGCTACTGCCATCTGACTGGAAGAGATCCATTAGTGTCCATTGCAAAAGAAGCTGATCCAAGAGAATGTGGAAATTATTGAACAGTATCATTAATATCACACAAGCAAAATTTTGCTGAAGACAATTAAAAAATGGTTGCAGTAGGACATCTATAGGTATCTGCCAGAAATTCAAATCAGATTCAGAAGAGGATGTGGAATGAGAGATACCAGTGCTGTATCAGATGGATCTTGGCTAAAAAATGGGTATCAGAAAGATGTTAACCTGAGTTTTCTAGACTACACAAAGGCATTTGACTGTGTGGATCACAACAAATTATGGATAACATTGTGAAGAATGAGAATCACTTAATTATGTACACGCAGAACCTGCAAATAGACCAAGAGGCAGTCATTTGAGAAGAACAAGAGGATATTGTGTGGTTTAAAATCAAGAAAGCTGTATGTCTTTGTTGTGCCCTGTCACCATACTTATTCAATCTGTATGCTGAACAAATAATCTGTGAAGCTGGAGGATTGAAGGAAGACACACTAACAACCTGCAATGTGCACAGAATACAATTTTGCTTGCGGAAAGCAAAGAGGCCTTGAAGCACTTACTGATGAAGATCAACGACTACAGCCTTCAGTATGGATTACTTCTCAACATAAAGAAAACAAAAATCCTCATGACTGGACCATATGCAACATCATGATAAATGGAGAAAAGATTGAAGTTGTCAAGGATTTCATTTTACTTAGACCCACAAGCAACACTTATGGAAGTCAAGAAATCAAATGACACTGCATTGGGCAAATCTGCTGCAACAGACCTTTTTAAAAAGTGTTAAAAAGCAAAGATGCCACCTGAAGGGCTAAGGTGGGCCTAAACCAAGCTATGGTATTTCCAAGCACCTCACATGCACATGAAAGCTGGGTCATGAACAAGGAAGACTGAAAAAGAATTGATGCCTTTGAGTTATGATGTTACTGAATAACACACCTGTCTTGGAAGAAG
>NW_006942361.1:0-1233 GCF_000298275.1 Orycteropus afer afer | reverse complement strand
TGTTGAGGGTTTTCCCCTTTTTTGCTGACCCTCTACTTAACCAAGCATGATATCCTTCTCCAGAAAATGGTCCCTTCTGACAACATGATCAAAGCAGGTGTTAAAAAGTCTGGCCGTTCTCACTTCTAAGGAGTATTCCAGCTTCACTTCTTCTGAGACAGATATTTTTGCTCTTCTGGCCATCTATGGTATTTTCAGTATTCTTTGCCAATATCACAATTCAATGGCATCAACTCTTTCCTATCTTCCATATTAATACTACTATTATTCCAATTTAAACACCAACCACTAAAGCCAAAGATGAAGAAACTGAAGTTTTTATCAACTTCAGCTGTCTATAGTTGAACAAACAAGCAATCAAGATCTACTGATTATTACTGGTGATTGGAATGCAAAAGTTAGAAACAAAGAAGAATCATTAGTAGTTGGAAAACATGACCTTGGTGAGAGAAATGTCGTCGGAGATGACAAGATAGAATTTTACAAAACCAACCACTTATTCATTGAAAATATCTTTTCGAAAAATATAAATAGTGACTATACTTATGGACCTCACCACATAGAATACACAGGAATAAGATCAACTCTAACTGTGCAGTGGTGATGAAAATGCTCAACGTTATCAGTCAAAGCAAGGCCAGAAACTAACTATGAAGAGACTATCAATTTCTCATATGCAAGTTCAAGATGAAGCTGAAGAACATTAAAACAAGTCCATAAGCACCAAAATATGACCTCGATTAAATTCCACCTGCATTTAGAAATCATCTGAAGAATAGATTTGATGCATTGGACACCAAGGAGCAAGGACCAGATGAGTTGTGGGATGACATCAAGAACATCATACATGAAGAAATCAAAAGTCATTGAAAAGACAGGAAAGTAAGGAAAGTCCAAAATGGATGTCAGGAGAGACTCTGAAACTAGTTCCTGAATGGAGAGTAGCTAAAGTGAAATGAAGAAATGATGATATGAAAGAGCTGAATAGAAAATTTCAAATAGTGGCTAGAGAAGACAAAGTATTACTATGAAATTAAAAAAAAAAAAAAAAAAAAACCTGAAGTCAGAAAACTAAAAGAGAAAAAATCTCTCAAGCTGAAAGAATTGAAGAAAAAAAAATTAAGTGTTGAGTTGTGATATTGAAGGATTCTGTGAGCTAAATATTGAATGATGCTTTGTGGTTGTTATGTGCCATCGAGTCAGACCCGACTCATAATGACCTCTCCTTGGGTT
>NW_006942360.1:0-1232 GCF_000298275.1 Orycteropus afer afer | reverse complement strand
ATGCCAAGAGATTTGGAAGACAGCTACCTGGCCAACTGACTGGAAGAGATCCATATTTGTACCTATTCCAAAGAAAGGCGATCCTACAGAATGTGGAAATTATTGAACAATATCATTGATATCGCAAGCAAGTAAAATCTTACTGAAGATAATTCCAAAATGGTTGCAGTAGTATATTGACGGAGAACTTCCAGAAATGCAAGCTGGAATCAGAAGGGGTTGTGGAGTGAGGAATATTGTAGCTGATGTCAGATGAATCTTGGCTCAAAGCAAAGAATACCAGAAAGATGTTTACTTGTATTTTATTGACTATGCAAAGGCATTTGATTGCATGGATCATAACAAATTGTGGATAACATTGAGAAGGATGGGAATTCCAGAACACTTAATTGTACTCATGAGAAACCTGTACATAGACCAGCAGGCTGTCTTTTGAACAGTACAAAGGGATACTGCATGGTTTATAATTAAGAAGGGAGGGTGTCAGGGTTGTATCTTTTCATCATACTTATTCAATCTATATGCTGAGCAAATAATCTGAGAAGCTGGACTATATGAAGAAGAACTTGGCATCAGGATTGGAAGAAGGCTCATTAACAACCTGCGATATGCAGATAATACAACTTTGCTTGCTGAAAGTGAGGATGACTTGGAGAACTTACTCATGAAGGTTAAAGTCTACAGTCTTCAGTATGGATTACACCTCAATATAAAGAAAACAAAAATCCTCACAACTGGACCAATAAGCAGCATTACAATAAATGAAGAAAAGATTGAACTTCTCAAATACTTAATATTACGTGGTTCTACAATCAACACAAATGGAAGCAGCAGTGAAGACATAAAATATGTATTGCACTGGACAAATCTGTTGCAAAGGACCTCTTTCAAGTGCTGAAGAACAAAGATACCTCCTTGAATACTAAGCTGTGCCTAACCCAAGCCATGAAGAAAGCAAGAGGTCAGTAAAAAGATGAGAAAAAAGAAAAGACCAAAATGGATGAAAGAAGAGACTCTATGTTCAAAGCAAATGGAACAAATGACAAGATAAAAGAGCTGAACAGAAAATTTAAAAGAGCAGTTGGAGCACACAAAGCCAATTACCATAATGAAATGAGCAAAGACTTGGAGTTAGAAAGCCAAAAGGGAAGAACATGCTCAGCATTTCTCAAGCTGAAAGAACTGAGGAAAAAATTTAAGCCTCGAGTTGCAATATTGAAAGATTCTATGGG
>NW_006942359.1:0-1232 GCF_000298275.1 Orycteropus afer afer | reverse complement strand
GAAGTAGATTGTCCAACCTTCCTTCCAAGGAGTGGCTGGTGGGTTTGAACTGCCAGCCTTCTGGTTAGCAGTCAAATGCCTTAGGCACTATGCCATACAAAAGTAGAGACAATTGTAAAATGATCCCCCATACACCCATCATCCAACTTCAATAATTACTAATTTGTGGCCAATCCTGATCACATATGTCCACCCATTTTCACCACTATTCCTCATCTTGCCCAGATGACTTTGAAGCAAACTCCAGATATCCTATAATTTAATCTGTAAATAGCATATATCCCCAAAAGATAAGGACTCTTTTTGGATATAACATGAATTCTATTTTCATGCCGAACAATGATAACAATAATTTTTAATATCTTCAAATATCTAATCAGTGTTAAAATTCTCCCAATGTCTCCATTTAGTACAATTTTTCAAGTCAAGATCCAAATAAGGTCCCTGTATTATAATCAGTTTATGAAGCACGTAAATCTTTTTTCATGTAGATCTCTCTCTCTTATAATTTATTTTTTGAAGAAACTGTGTTATTTGAACGGTAGAGTTTCCTATACCTGGATTTTTCAGGTTGCATCCTATGGTGTTGTTTAGACTGTCCCTCTGTTCCCTGTCATTTTCTTTTCAGTTGGTTGTTGTTGTTGTTATGTGCCTTCGAGTCGGCCCCGACTCACAGCGACCCCTCCTTGGGTTTCCGAGGCAGTTATCACTCCGGAAGAAAGATTGCCCAACCTTCCTTCCGAGGAGTGGCTGGTGGGTTTGAACCACCAGCCTTCTGGTTAGCAGTCAAGTGCCTTAGGCACTATGTTACCAGAGCTCCTCTCATCACTTGTTAGGGAAATGCAAATTAAAACTACAATAAGATACCACTTTACCTCCACTAGGATGGCTGTTATCAGGGAAAATGGAAAATTAGTGCTGGCAAGGATATGGACAAATTGAAGCCCTCATTCATTGGTGCTATTAATATAAAATGTTGCAATGCAACTTCTATGGAAAACAGTTTGGTCTTCCTCAAAAAATTAAACACAGAATTACCCCATTTCCCAAAATTCTACTCCTAGTTAAATAATCAAATGAATTGAAAGCAAGGACACAAACAGATAGTTAAACAGCAATGTTCATTACAGCATTATTCACAGTTGCCAAAAGGTGGAAACAACCCAAGTGCCATTAATAGATTAATGGATAAACAGAATGTAATATATCCAACAGTGGAATATTAGTCGGCA
>NW_006942358.1:0-1233 GCF_000298275.1 Orycteropus afer afer | reverse complement strand
ATACGACAAGAGGAAGTCTTTAACAAACAGAAATTCATTTTTTCACAGTTTGTTGTTGTTGTTAGGTGTCATTGAATCAGCTCCAACTCAGAGCAGGCCTATGCACAACAGCACAAAACACTGCCCAGTCCTGTACCAGCCCCACAATCCTTGCTATATCTGAGCCCATTATTTGCAGCCACTGTGTCTATCCATCTTCTTGAGGGCTTTCCCCTTTTTTGCTGACCCTCCACTTTACCAAGCATGATATCCTTCTCCAGGAATTGTCCCTTCTGACAACATGACCAAAGTAGGTCAGATGAAGTCTGTCCATTCTCATTTCCAAGGAGCATTCCAGCTGTACTTCTTCCAGGACAGATTTGTTCATTCTTTTGGCAGTCCATGGTACTTTCAGTATTCTTTGACAACACCACAACTCAAAACATCAACTCTTCTTTAGTCTTCCTTGTTCATTGTCTAGCTCTCACATGCATATGAGGCAATTTAAAATACTATGCCTTGGGTTAGGTCACCTGAGTCTTCAAGGAGACATTTTTGCTCTTCAGCACTTTAAAGGGTTCTTTTGTAGCAGATTTGCCCAGTACCATATGTCATCTGATTTCTTGACTGCTGCTTCCATTGGTGTTGATTGTGGAACCAAATAATATGAAATCTTTGACAACTTCACTCTTTTCTCCATTTATCGTGATACTGCTTATGGGTCCAGTTGTGAAGATTTTTGTTTTCTTTATGCTGAGGTGTAATTCATATGGCAGACTGCAGTCCGTAATCTTCATCAGTAAGTGCTTCAAGTCATCCTGACGTTCAACAAGTAAAGTTGTGTTGTCAGCATGTCACAAGTTGATAATGAGTCCTCTTCCGATCCCGATGCTGCACTCTTCGTATAGTCCAGCTTCCCTGATTATCTTCTCAGCTCACAGATTGAGTAAGTATGATGAAAGGAAACAACCCTGAGGCACTCCCTTCCTGATTTTAAACCACATAGTATCCCTTTGTTCTGTTTGAATAACAGCCACCTGGTCTATGTACAGGTTCCTCATGAGCACAATTAAGTGTTCTGGAATTCCTATCTTCTCAATGTTATCTGTAATTTGTTATGATCCACACAATTCAATGCTTTTGCATAATCAATAAAACACAAGTAAACACATTTCTGGCATTCTTTGCTTTCATCCAAGATCCATCTCACATCAGTAATGATATCTCTTGTTCCATGTCTTCTTCTGAATCCAG
>NW_006942357.1:0-1210 GCF_000298275.1 Orycteropus afer afer | reverse complement strand
TTAATTGGTTTCCCTTTTCTTTGTTGAAGAGGGTCTGTGCAATCCTTCTGCCTAGTCCGCCATCTTGCCCCGCCTCTATATAATGTATTTTTAATGTTTCTTTTAGGTTTTAAAAATGTCTAACAAAGAATCTTGTGGAAAGAAGAAGTCTCAGGGAAAAGTTACCACCTCATCACTCAACGTGGATGAAGAAGTAAGAGTTTTGATTTACTGACCTATGTATAACTTTTTTTACAACTGTTTTTTCTTTTATTATAATGAAAAAAATAAAATACACACCTCAGTTTTTAAATGAGATATATAAATATTTTGTTCTGCCCTTCTGGCCTAGAAAAAGTCTATTTTTCCCCCCATTCTTTAGTTGCATTATTTATTTCATTCCTTTCAACTCTGTAAGGTAAATACTGTTATTTCAATTTCACAAAGGAACTGAGGCTCAGAGAGTTAATTAATTTTTCTAGGCAATCCTGACTTCAGTTCTAAGCTCCCAAGTTCTCCCATTTATAGAAATAATTCATCATTAGACCATTTTCCACCTTTTCTCAGTGTTCGACTCCCCTCGTCCCAGATGGTGAATAGGATTGTACTTTCCTTGATCGAATGGCTATGCCTCTGGGAGGGAAGCTGGGAGTAGGGAAGCATGTTGTGCCAGGGGAAAAAGAAAAAAATCGCCAGATTTCAACATGTTCTGTAGAGACCCTTTTATTAAGTCTTAGATAGGACAAATACAAAACAGAAACAATCATCCAGGGTGAGGGAAACCGCATGTATACCGCTCAGAGACTGCCGAGTCCGAGTCCTGGCCATGGGACTAATTATGTATAATAGAAGATAAAGGAAATTGTCACAAAATCATGATTGGTGGCAGGACAATTCATCACTGTCTCAGGTGGTACTACGGAAGTGGAGGAAGGACCATGATTGGGATATGTACATAACTGAAGTTTAAAAGGGTTATAGGATTGGTTCTGGGGCTTGATCACCTGGCTCTGTGGTTATCTGAGTATGACTTAAGGCATTGCAGCCCTGGTTATAGCCACAAAGCTGAAAGACAGTACCCAGACACCAACCTTTAATAGAAACCAGATAAGGACACACCCAGGCACAGTCCCTAGTTCTTTTGTGAGCATGTTGTTGTTGTTGTTATGTGCCGTTGAGTCGGCCCCGACTCATAACGACCCCTCCTTGGGTTTCCGAGGCAGTATCACTA
>NW_006942356.1:0-1182 GCF_000298275.1 Orycteropus afer afer | reverse complement strand
ATATCAGAAGAGACTCTGAAACTTACACATGAATGTAGAGTAGATACAGTGAATGGAAGAAATGATGAAGTAAAAGGACTGAACAGACTATTTCAAAGGGTAGCTCAAGAAGACAAAGTAAAATTGACAATGAAATGTGCAAAGATCTGAAGTTACAAAACTGAAACACATTCAGCATTTCTCAAACTGAAATAATTAAAGAAAAATTTCAACCTTTGAGTAGCAATATGAAGAATTTTCTGGGCAAAATATTGAATGATACAGGAAGTATCAAAAAAGATGGAAGGCTGGTCTGATTGACTGGGGAAACCCCCAAGATTATGCCCCTTGGTCACCCTTCAAGCCAGGAATTGAACTCACTCCTGTGGCTCAACTTTCAGTTAAACAGTAGATAAGCCTATGAGGTGAACAACACCAAGGAGGTATGCACTCCTTAGAACATCAACCATACAAGATTAAAAGGGCAGCTTTTGCCCAGTGGCAAAGCTCAAAAGCCAGGAATGAATAGGAAAAAAGGACAAAGGGAAATGGTAACCACAGGGGGAAGTGGGTAAAGTGCTGCTACATTATGGGGATTGCAATCGATGTCATGAAACAAAATGTGTATGAACTATTGATGGAAACTAATTTGCTCTGTAAACTTTTACCCAAATGACAATAAGAAGTTTATTTTTGAAAAAGAAAATAATTGAGTTGCTGGTTTACTTGCTTACCTCTGTAAGGTTTTGAGGAGCTCTGGTAGCGTAGTGCCTTAAGCATTTGACTGCTAACCAGAAGGCTGGTGGTTCAAACCGATCAGCTACTTCTTGGAAGGAAGATCAGGCAATCTACTTCCGTAGAGATACTGCCTCAGAAACACGAGGAGGGGATGCTATGAGCCAGATCCGACTCCATGCAGTGAGTTTGGATTTTTTGGTAGAAGGTTTTGAGAGAGCTCAGCATCTATGACCCTGAGACCAGAAGAACTAGTTGGTGTCCATCTACTGCTGATTACTCTGAAAAGAATACAATAGAAAGTACTGGATAGAGTGGAGAAAATTGTGGAAAAAACTCAAAATCATAGAAAATAACTTACTGATCTGACAAACTGATGGAATCCTTGAGACTATGGCATTTTGTCACCTTCAAGCCTGGAACTGAACTCACTCCTTCCTCCCTTAACCCTCCCATCCATCCTCCCCC
>NW_006942355.1:0-1176 GCF_000298275.1 Orycteropus afer afer | reverse complement strand
TATTCCCAAGTATTTTATTTTTTTGGTAGCTATTGTAAATGGTGTTGATTTCCTTATTTGTTTTTCAGCAATCTCTTTGCTGGTGTAGAGGAATCCAACTGATTTTTGGATGTTGATCTTTTATCTAGCTATGATGCTAAATCTCTCAATTAGTTCCAGTAGATTTTTGACTGAGTCTCTTTGACTGAGTCTCTAGGTATAGGATCATATCATCAGCAGAGGAATAGTTTGACTTCTTCCTTAGCAATTTGGATGCATTTTATTTCCCTTCCTTGCCTTATTGCCCTGACTAGGACTTCCAGTACAATGTTGAATAGAAGTGGTGATAGAGGACATCCTTGTCTGGTTCCTGTTCACAAGTTTCAGTCTCTTTCCATTGAGAATAATGTTGGCTGTTGGTTTTGCATAAATGCCCTTTATTATGTTGAGGAATGTCCCTTCTATACCTATTTTGCTGAGAGTTTTGATCAGGAATTGGTGTTAGATTTTATCAAATGCCTTTTCTGAATCAATTGATATGATCATGTTGTTCTTCTCCTTCTTTTATTTATGTGGTGGGTGACGTTGATTGTTTTTCTAATGTTGAATCTTCCCTGCATATCTGATATGAATGCCCCTTGGTCATAACAAATACTTTTCTTGATATGTTGTTGAAGTCTATTGGCTAGGATTTTGTTGAAGATTTTTGCATCTATATTCATGGGATATTGCTCTGTAGTTTTCATTTTGAGTGATGTCTTTGCCTGGTTTTAGTATCAAGATTATTCTTTCTTCATAAAATGAGTTAGGGAGGATTCCATCTTTTCTATGTTCTGGAATAGCTTGAGTAGGGTTGGTGTCAGTTCTCTGAATGTTTGGTAGAATTCTCCAGTGAAACCATCTGGGCCAGGGCTATTTTTTAGTTGGGAAATATTTTATGACCTGTTCAATTTCTTCTTTTGTTACAGATTTGTTCAACTTTTTCACATAAGTCTGTGTTAATTTAAATAAGGGGTGTCTTTCTAGGAATCTGTCCATTTCTTCCAGATTTTCAAATTTGTTGGAGTTCAGTTCTTCATGTTGTTGTTGTTATGTACCGTCAAGTCGGACCCAACTCATAGCGACACCTCCTTGGGTTTTTGAGGCAGTATTACTATACAAGTAGATTGCCCCATCTTCCTTCCAAGGAGTGGCTGG
>NW_006942354.1:0-1233 GCF_000298275.1 Orycteropus afer afer | reverse complement strand
GAGGCAGTATCACTACGGAAGTAGATTGCCCAACCTTCCTTCCGAGGAGTGGCTGATGGGTTTGAACCGCCAGCCTTCTACACATACACATAGGATACAACTAATTTGCTTATAACTGAAAATACATTAGACTATGTTTTGGTTCCTTAGTGCCGCTATAACAGAAATACCACAAATGAATGATTTTAACAAACAGGGATTCATTCTCTTACAATTTAGGAGGCTAGAAGTCTGAGTTGAAAGTGCTAACTAGGGGCTGGGTAAAGGCCTCTCGACCTGGGGCTTCAGTTCTGCCTTTTGCTCCTGGCCCACTGGAGCTGGAGGCATCTCTTAACTCAGGCAGCTGCTAGCTGCAGAGGCTGACAAACCCAAGGTCAACAAGTAAAATGTTGGAACAGTCCCAAGATTAGCAAGCAACATGTCGGGCCACTAGTTCAAGTACAGAAACAATCCCAAGATCATTAGGCAACATGGCAGGCCACTGATGATTCGGCCAAATGCAGGATCCAGATGTGCTGAGAAACTGGAGATCTTTCTCAAAGCTTCTCCTTATATACTGGAAGCAGGCCACACACTGAAGGCAGCTACTTAGCTGCTCACAGCACATTTTACCATGGAGGTGATTACCAATCTTATCATGGGGAAGAACTGCATTCAGCGGCCCAGCCAGTCAAAGCCACAGCCCAGCCAAGTTGACACACAATCTTAACTACCACAGCCTCATTTACATCTTATATTTTATAAGTGAAGAAGACAAAAATATTTGATGCACATACACAAGGAAGAAATGCTCAAAACAATAGCAGTCCTCATTTCTGGAACTGGTCACATGATCATAGCTGGTATTTAGAGCTACCTTCTCCTACCACCCATTCCATATTCCTCTTGCCCTCAGCTGGTTGTGCTTCTTTGCTTGGGGGTGGTGGTGACCAAAACATTGATTTCTGAAGGGTCCAGGACATTAGTAGTCAGGTCAGAATTGGGTTACTGTAGTTCTCCACTCAGTAATCCCAGGGCATGGTAGTACTGAGAGATGTCCTAAGGAATGCCCTGTATTCCAGATATACTCTTTACTTCCATTATGTAATATTAATCTGATTTCTCCTTGGTAATAAGGTCAATCAAACCAGCCAATATAGTAACTCCCTTCTTTGTCTTTTGATCAAGGCATGAGAAGCCCAAAATGGCCAGGTAGCATTCTTTTTTTTTTTTTTTAATAATTTTGAGTTTTGT
>NW_006942353.1:0-1232 GCF_000298275.1 Orycteropus afer afer | reverse complement strand
TAGGACTGGGCAAATCTGCTGCAAAAGACCTCTTCAAAGTGCTGAAGAGCAAAGATGTCACTTTGAAGACTAAGATGTGCCTTACCCAAGACATGGTATTTTCAGTTGCCTCAAATACATGTGAAAGGAGGACAGTAAAGAAGGAAGACTGAAGAAGAGGTGATGCTTTAGAGTTGTGGTGTTGGTGAAGAATGCTGAAAGTACTATTAACTTCCAGAAGAACAAAAAAATCTGTCCTGGAGGAAGTGTAGCCAGAATGCTTCTTGAAAGTGAGAATGGCCAGACTTCATCTCACCTACTTTGGTCATGTTTTCAGAATGGACCATTTCTTGGGGAAAAATATCATGCTTGGTAAAGTAGAGGTCAGCATAAAAAAGGGAAGACCCTCAACAAGATTGTTCTGATTACCTAGCACCACTCTGACAAGAATATACCACAAATGGGATGGCTTGAAGAAACAGAAGTTTATTCTCTTATAATATGGAGGCTTTAAGTCCAAGTTCAAAGTGCCAGGCTCTAGGGACTGGGTGAAAGCCCCTCAACTGGGCTTTAGTTCTGTCTCCTGCTCCCAGTCCACTGAAGCTGGAGGCTTTTCTTTACTCAGCTACTGGCTGCTGAGGTTGACAAGTCGAGGTTGACAAGTCAAGGTTGACCAGTAAAAAGGCACAGTCTCAATGTTACCAAATCACACAGCAGGCCATTAATTCAAGTCCATTGAAAGTCCCAAAGTCGGCAGAGCATGGCAGGCTGCTGAGCAATGACACAGCTACATGCAGGGTTCAAGCATGCCATAAGCTAGAGATGGTTCTCCAAGTCTCTCCTTATATACCGGAGGCAGATCACATCCCTAGGCAGCTACTCCAGCTGCTCACAGTAGATTCCACCATGGCGTTGACTACCAGTCTCATCATGGGGAATACTACATCCAGCTGCCTAGCCTCTCAACCAGGCCCAGGCAAGTTGACACACAAACTACCACAAAGATGGATTGGCACAGTAGCTAGAACCATGGGCTCAAGTATAGCTAGGATTGCGAGCATGGTGAAGGACCAGGTAGTGTTTTGTTCTATTGTACATAGGGTCACTATGAGTTGGAGGCAACATGAGAGCACTTAACAACAACATAAACATATAACGCAAAAACAATCCAGGTACCGTCATCATTCTATAAAGAAATGGAAAAACTGATCAACTTTATACAGAAAGAAAAAGAAATCATGGATAAGTAAAGC
>NW_006942352.1:0-1233 GCF_000298275.1 Orycteropus afer afer | reverse complement strand
ATAAATACATATTGAAAGGATTGTATACATTATCAGTTGAAAATGTATGTTGCTACCAATAACTTTTTAAAAAGAGGCATTTTGTGTGGTGGTGTAGTGCCTAAGGCATTTGACTATTAACCGGAAGGTTTGTGGTTCAAACCCACCAGCCACTCACTCCTTGGAAGGAAGATTGGGCAATCTACTTCCATAGAGATACTGCCTTGGAAACCCACAGAGGGGTCTGACTCAATGGCAGTGAGTTTGGTTTGGTTTTGGCACCTTGTTTTTAGCCTTACCCACTATGCCACCAGAGCTCCTTAACACTGAGTGAATAAACTTAATTAAAATCATTGTTCATATTTGCAGAAACTTTGGAAGATAAATGGTACTATTCTCGTTTAGTGGGAGTAAAATTGAACCTACAGAATTACATGTCAGCCATATAACCAGTTAGTGAGCACCTAAGAATCTGTTCTGTAAACTTGAAGTCCCAATTCCCTGTCCTCATATTCTACCACCCCCTGCAGAAAAGATACAGTTTAATCAGGCCTGACAATCTTCCAGACATAAGATTCTGTTACCCCCCTCTTGCTTAATGCTCTTACCTGCTAACCTAAAGATGTGAGAGTCACCCAGAGGTGTGAGAGGCCTCTCAGTCTACTTCCAAAAAATCAGCCACTGAAAGCCTGGTGGAATACAGTTCTCCTCTGACCCATGAGGGCTCACCAGAATATCTCTACTGTTTTGTTTTGGTTTGAGTTTGTTGTAGTCAGGATCATGATGATTAGATGCCATCCAATCCAAACATGGTTCAGAAGGCCAGGAATCAAGCCTCAGACAACATACCTGAGGGCATGGACTACAGGCTTCACCAGATTCTAACTCAATTCAAATAGGCCCAAGAAAGTCTCTACAGTACTTTTGCCTACTGCTGTGGTTAAGGCATTTGGCTGCTAGCCAAAAGGTCAGTTTGAACCCACCAGCTGTTCCATGGGAGAAAGATGAAGTAGTCTGTTTGTGGAAAAATAAACAGGCTTGCGAAGCCTATATGGCATTTCTGCTCTGTCCTACAGGTTCACTATGAGTCCGAATTGACTTGACAGCAGGGAGTTTTCGGTTTGGTCTACCTTAAATGCCACTAATTCCACAACTAATATCCATTTTGAACATTTATTTTCCAAACTAATGAGCCTCTAATTGTACTAATGAAAGCCTATTTTTTCTATTCATTAATTTCCATCATAATCAATG
>NW_006942351.1:0-1232 GCF_000298275.1 Orycteropus afer afer | reverse complement strand
TCACAAGTGGAGTCCAGCCAAGTTGACACATCTTCAACTATCACATATGGTATATTACATTGAATGATTTTTGTATTTTGTGAATTTTACATTCCTTGAATAAATTCCATTTAGTAATTGTGTATAAAGTTGTTTGTGTATAAGTGCGTTTGTTGCTGAATTTACTTTGCTAGTAATTTTTTGAGGTTTTTGAATCTATAAGCAAATGGATATTTATTTTTTATTGATATTGATATTAATTTGTTGATTTTATTTTCTTTTGATGTATTTGTCAGGTTATAGTGTCTCTGTAATAGTGACCTCATAGAAGGAGTTGAGTGTTCCCTCCTCTTCTATTTTTATTTATTTATTTTTTTTGTAAGAGATTGTGAAGAATTGATAACTTTCTTTAAATGTTGGTAGAATTCACCAGTAGAGCCATTTGGTTCTTTTTTATTTCTTTTGAAGATATTTTTGATAACTATTCAGTTAAATCTCTTTATTTCTTAAATGTCTGTTAAGACTTCTTTCTTCTTAGTGAATTTTTGTTATCTGTGTGTTTCTAAGGATTTTCCCATTCATCTAGGTTATCTAATTTGTTAGTATAAATTTGTTCATTATATTTCCTTATAATTCTTTGTTATTTCTATTATCTGATATTAATATAAACTCCTATTTCTGATCTTAGTAATTCAAGGATTCTCTTTTTCTTGGTCATTAGAACTAAAATTTTGTCAAATTTGCTTTCCTCTTCAAATAACCAACTTTTCAAATAATCAGCAGATAATAAATAATCAGCAGATAATAATAATCTGCTGATTTTCTCTCTCTCTGTTTTTACATACTCCATTGCATTTATTTCTGCTTTATTCCTTGCTATTTCATTCATTTTGATTGCTATACAGTTAATTTTAATTTCTTTTTCTAGCTCCTTAAAGTGTAAAAGCCTGTTGCTGTCAAGTCAATTTTGACTCAGAATGACCTCATAAGGGCAGAGTAGAGCTGCTGCATAGTGTTTCCAAGGCTGTAATCTTTATGGAACCAGACTGCCACATCTTTCTCCCATGGAATGAATGGCTGGGGTAAGTTCATACTGATAGCCAAATTAGCAGCTGAGCTCTCAACAACTCTGCCACCAGGGCTCTTTTCTTAAGGTTTAAGTTTATGTTATTGTTTTGATACTTTGTAACTGGAATCTACAACTACAAATTTTCCTCTAAGTCGTACTTTAGCCACATACTATATATTTTATT
>NW_006942350.1:0-1236 GCF_000298275.1 Orycteropus afer afer | reverse complement strand
CCCAAGTAGCAGGAAAAGGAAAAGAAAACCAGGGCATCCAAGACAGAGTGAGTAAATGGGAGGGATCCAGGTAAGGGGAGAGTGGAGAGGTTTCAAACAGCTAAGGGAGGCAAACTTATCTGTTGCTTTGCTGTAGTGTGGTGGTGTGTTGCTGCGAGGCTTGAGGATATGCCACCGGTGTTTCAAATATCAGTGGGGTAGCACATGGTGTACAGGTTTCAGCACAGCTTGCAGACTGAGACAGACTAAGAAGAAGGAAGAGGCAATCCACTTCTCAAAGAATTGGCCAGGGAAAACCTTTTGAATAGCAGAGAAACACTGTCTGTTACAATACTAAGCAACAATATGAATAGAAACACTGTATGATACAGGGTAGGAGGATGAGCTACTTAGGTCAAAAGGCTCTCAAAATATGACTGGGAAAGAGCAACATCATCAGAGTAGAACCAACCTTACTGAAATAGATAAAGTAAAGCTTTCGTGACCTCCATTTGCTGACGTGGCATGACTCAAATTGAGGAGAAACAGCTGCAAATATTCATAAATAATTGGACATGGAATGCACAAAATATGAGTCTAAGAAAATTGGAAGTTTTCCAAAATGAAATGGAACACATAAAGATTGATATCCTAGGCATTACTGAGCTGAATTAAACTGGTTTTGGACATTTTGAATCAGACAAACATATGATCTGCTATGCTGGGAATGACAGTTTGAAGGGGAATGGCATGATATTCATCATCAAAAATCATATTTCAAGATCTGCCCTGAAGTACAATGCTGTCAGTGATAGGATAATATCCATATGTCTGCAAGGGAGACCAGTTAATATGACTATTATTCAAATTTATGCACCAACCACCAAAGCCAAAGATGAGGAAGTTGAAGATTTTTATCAACTTCTGCAGTCTGGAATTGACCAAATGTGCAATCAAGATGTGTCGGTTATCACTGGTGACTGAAATGCAAAAGTTGGAAACAAAGAAGAATGATCGATAGTTGAAAAATTTGGCCTTAATGACAGAAATAATGCTGGAGATTGCATGATGGAATTTTGTAAGACCAATAACTTATTCATTGCAAATATTTTTTCAACAACATAAATGGTGACTATACATGTGTACTTCACCAGATGGAATACACAGGAATCAGATTGACGGTATCTGTGGCAAGAGGTGAAGGAAAAGCTCAGTATCTTCAGCCAAAAGAAGGACAGGAGTTGATTGTGCAACAAA
>NW_006942349.1:0-1233 GCF_000298275.1 Orycteropus afer afer | reverse complement strand
TCCACCAAGGGGGTATGTGCTCTGATGTGTGTGATGTAAAAAGGATGAAAGTGCTCCCGTACTGCCTTTTGTAAAGTAAAAAAGAGAGTTAATAATTCTTCATTAGACTTATGTTTGATCTTGCCAGTTTCAGTATGAGTAAGTAAATGAACTAAATACTGGCTGTCACTCACGATATTAAGTGGTTGGCATGAGAAATCCTGAAAAATAAGTAAAACAGCATAAGCCTCTGCTTTCTGTGCTGAAGTAGAATGAGTGTTTTCAACTCTATCTTTGATAGCAGACTGATATTCTGCTTTCCCTTTACTAGTGCCATCAGTGAAAACTGTTAAAGCATTGGGAATAGCATGATTAAGACATTTTTCAGGAAAAACCCACTTATGTGATTCCACTACTTGTAATACTTTCTGAGATGGTGTCTAATGATTGTCTAATTGACCCATAAATGTAACAGCAACAATTTGCCACTCTACATCATTGCAAATAATGTTTTGTAATTGTTGTCTAGTATATGGTTGATGTATTATAGTTAAATCTTTTCCTGTTAATTGCTTATGTCTATGTAATAACTCTTTAATACAAATAGCTACCATAGCAGGGTATGTGGTGATGGAATTAGAAAATTGTTAACAAAGATTAATCCATTCTATAACACCCTGAGTTTGATATAAAGCTCCAGTAGCTGGTATGGCTAAAATAATTCCTTGTACTGGGGCTGTAGTGTCAATTCGGGTTAATTTAGCCTCTAGCATCTGCTGCTCTACTAGGGTCAATTCTTGTTTTGCTTCCTTAGTTAAAGATCTGGGCAAGATTAAATCTGGATCTCCCATTAAGGTAAAAAAGAGAACTAAGTTGTTGAGTAGTGCTGCCTAGAGAAGGCCATATCCAATTAATATTTCCTAACACCTTTTGAAAATCATTTAAGCTGGTTAAAGAGTCTCATCTAAGAGTAATTTTCTGTGGCTGTACAGTTGTTTTGTCTATGATATGTCCTAAGTTTAAAAATGAAGCAGTTTTCTGAACATTTTCAGGAGCTATTTTTAAAAAATGACAAGAAAACTGTTCACTTAAATGTAAGAAAATCTGATTTAATATATCTTTATCAGGGTGACTGAAAAGAATATCATCCATATAATGGATAATAATGGCTTGTGACAAGACAGATCATGTCTGCTCTACTGCACACGCTACAGAGTTCTGGCACATAATAGGACTATTTTTCGCACTCTGGGG
>NW_006942348.1:0-1227 GCF_000298275.1 Orycteropus afer afer | reverse complement strand
CTTGACTGCTAACCAGAAGGTTGGCGGTTCAAACCCACCAGCCACTCCTCAGAAGGAAGATGGGGCAATCTACTTCCATAGTGATACTGCCTCGGCAACCCAAGGAAGGGTTGCTATTAGTCGGGTCTGATTCGATGGCACATAGCAACGACAATGTGCCACAATGCTCAAGGGCAGACACTAGGACAGTAATTCCCGAGAGCTTCCAGGGTGCACAAGTGTGAGTGCCAGGAAGGTGTCAGGGCAGAAAATGGGAACTACTCATTGGAGCAGAAATAAGGGGCTGTCAGACTGCGCTTGCTGGAAGTTCGCTGCCCTAGCAATGGTCTTAGTGAAAGATAGTCCAAGAGAACGTAGGCAGATCCCAAGAGATATTTTCTATAAGCATTTTTCCCTGATAGATTGGTTTAAACATGTCATCCTTACTAGGAACCTTCACATTCTTCTTATCAAAAGAATTAAAAATTGCTTAGAAATTGAGGGAATTACTAGTTTCTCTGAGGACTTTTCTTAGCCTCAGCATAACTCACATTTTGGGCTGGATAATTCTTTGTTGGGGTGGAGTGTTGCCCTGTGCATTGTAGGGTATTCAGCAGTGTCTGTGGCCTCTGTCAAGGAGCTCTGGTGGCATTGTGGTTAAAACATTGGGCTGCTAACCAAAATGTTGGCAGTTTGAACCCACCAGCTGGCCCATGGAAAAAAGATGGGACAGTCCGCTTCCTTTAAGAGTTACAGTCTTGGACCATTGTCAACCACTCAGAGGGGGATCTATGTAGGAGATCCTGGACAGAAAGGGAGAACAATGTGGAACAAAACTCAAAATCTTTTGGAAAAAAAAAAGGGGGGGACCAGGTTTGCTGGTCTGATAGAGCCTGGTGGAACCACTGAGACTATGGCCCCTTGCTGCCCTTCAGGTCTGGAATTGAACCCACGCCTGTGGCTTCCAACCAAATAAAAGAAAGGCATAAGAGTTGAACAGGTACTTGAGGTAGATATATCTCTTGGAGAGAATAATCATGGGAGAAAGAAGGGCTGTTTATGCACAGGGAGACAGTTCAGGAGGCAGGAGTGCATGGAGGGATGGACACAGGGAAGAGATAACTATTGGGAGGAAGTGGGAAGGGAGAAGTTGCATTGGGGTAAACTGTCAATGTCATCAGACAACATGTATGTGAGCTGCTCTATGGAAAGTGTATTTGCTCTGTAAACGTTCACCCAAATCACAAT
>NW_006942347.1:0-1125 GCF_000298275.1 Orycteropus afer afer | reverse complement strand
GGCGTGTGTCTACTTGAGGTAAATGTTTAACTCACATGCTTGTACTTCCTGCATTCTTTTTAAATTATTTATAAACAGAAAAATCCAGAAAGGTGAAAGGATTGGTTTAGGTAACTTCATTTGTAAGTCTGTGGCATAACATGGCACCCATCTTACAACTTTAACATTACTATAATGCTTAGCTTGTAATATAGGGGAGAATTTGCAATATACTTGGTACAGGGATGTCCATGTCTAGAATGCTATATTTGTGACTGGGCCCCACAGTTCAAGAGCTGGCAGAATGAGAGTAAGGTGCCTTAAGCCATAGTGACTCTCACCTAATCACTAGAAGTGTTTAAACAAAAGCCAAAATGGGATCTGTGCTTTGTCAAAATGCTGAAGAGAGCATTTAGTTATTGAAGGTGGAGAAATTAGATGGTCTCAAAAGTTCTGTCTATAAATAAATTCTTTAAGATATGAAAAACATGCTGAAAATGTGTTTTTGTTTTTAGGTTCTGTTGAGTCCATTTTTGCTTCATAACAATGCATTATGACAGAGTAGAACTTCCCCATAGGGTCTTCTAGGCATTATCTTTATGGGAGCAGATCTCCAGGTCTTGTGTGTGTGTGTGTGTGTGTGTGTGTGTGTGTGTGTAGCTGCTGATGGGGTGGGCTGGTGGTGGTTAGAATCTCCAACTTTTCCATTAGCTTAACCATTGTACCACCAGGAATCCTGAGGAAAATCTAGGTGGATTTTTTTTCCCTGGTGAACACACCTTGGAAAGATGCAAAATGACTTAACTTTTCCAAAATCAAGTTCAGTTTTCTAATCACTATGTAGTTTTGATCAAAGTCAGGACAGCTTTATTATATCTTCTTTTGTTTATCCTTTTTGTCAAATGGCATCCAATGACCTTAAACAACTAAAGCAGCTCTCAAAGTCACTTAATTTATTTTCTATGATTTGCTTGTACCTAAAGAGAGCATATTTTAATAAATTGCTTATTTGAACATTATAATTACCCTCTAAAAGTGTGTTGTTGTTGTTGTTATATGCCGTCGAGTCGGACCCGACTCATAGCGACCCCTCCTTGGGTTTCTGAGGCAGTATCACTATGGAAGTAGATTGCCCAACTTTCCTTC
>NW_006942346.1:0-1233 GCF_000298275.1 Orycteropus afer afer | reverse complement strand
TTTTTTTTTAAGATCACGAAATGCCACTCTTTATCCTTCACTCTTCTAATAAACTTGTATCACGTAAAGGCCTGGCAGGGTGATTAGAAGGGAGCTTGAGATAAATATGTAGGGTCAAAATATGAATCTAATTTTGCACCTTAGTCTTCAAAGGGACAACTTTTGACCTGAACACTTTAAGGAAGTTTTTTGGTGTACATGTTACTCTTAAATTTCCTTATTGAGGATATGTTTTACGGAGCGCATGCTTTGGTGAACATGTCATAGTACAAGTTTTCTTGGTCCCTGTTATTTGAGAGTGAAAGAGCAGAAAAGTCCAAGTAAAAATATAAATGTAGTAAGTTCCACATGCCCGTAAATGGTAAAAAGATAAAGTAGATAATTGGGGAGATTGGGATAGAGTGGTTAACATTTTTATGTAGAAGGATTAAGGAACTTAACTGAGACCTGAGTTTTGAGAAGGAGGCCACCACTTTCAAGAAATCTGGGAAGAATCTGTTGGGCCCATAATTAACAAATGAGCTCTTAAGTGGTGGACGGGTACCAGTCTATCAGAGGTCAGGACAGAGGTTTAGCATCTTGCTAAGAAGATAATAAGAGGCCACTAGAGCTTTGTATGTAGAGGAATTATTATCTAAATTACATTTTTAGAAAATTGCTATGATGTCTCCAAGGCCAAAACCGTTAGGAGGTTACTGGAGCCTCAATTCCAAGACAACATTTCTGACAAATAAGAATATGTCATGTGAAAAAAGTGTTGTAGGGACACACCTGAAGCAAAACAAAACTTTACACCAAACAAAGGGGTCCCATCTAAAGGAATGAGAAGTAAGAAGAGTAATAGAATGAGAGTGGAAACAAAACTGCACTCTTAACTGAGAAATATTTCTTCTCAATTTTGGACACAAACAGCTGTCAAAAGTAGCTGAGAACACAAGACAAATAACATGAGTAATTACCATAGCTCAATTACTTTCTATATCTCCTTTCAAAATGATACATGTTTTAAAACTGGGACTACTATTAAAAGGAAATGAGATCTATACATTGTCGGAAATAGAGGTGCCACATTTGCCCACATCTATGAAAAGTTTAAATTTGCTCCTTTTAATCCTACAGAACATTTCCAGCAATTTTAATAGCTAATACGTATATTTTTCTACTGGGTGTCTTGATAGACTGCAGTGAACTTCTTACTGTGTCATATTGGATACTGTGAAGGACTTTGTGGTT
>NW_006942345.1:0-1194 GCF_000298275.1 Orycteropus afer afer | reverse complement strand
AGCAATCTCTTTGCTGGTATAGAGGAATCCAACTGATTTTTGGATGTTGATCTTATATCCTGCCACTATGCTAAATCTCTCAATTAGTTCCAGTACATTTTTGACTGAGTCTCCTGGGTTTTCTAGGTGTAGGATCATATCATCAGCAAATAGAGATAGTTTGACTTCTTACTTACCAATTTGAATGCCTTTGATTTCCCTCTCTTGCCTTATGGCCCTGGCTAGGACTTCCAGTACAATGTTGAATAGAACTGGTGATAGTGGTCATACTTGTCTGGTTCCTGTTCTCAAGAGGAATGGTTTCATGGTTTCAGTCTTTTTCCACTGAGAATAATGTTGGCTGTTGGTTTTGCATAAATGTCCTTTATTATGTTGAGGAATGTCCCTTCTATTCCTATTTTGCTGAAAATTTTGATCAGGAATGTGTGTTGGATTTCATCAAATGCCTTTTCTACATCTATTTATATGATCATATGGTTCTTCTGCTTTGTTTTATTTACCCGGTGGATGACATTGATTTTTTTTTTTTTTTTTTTAATGTTGAACCATCCTTGCATACCTGATATGAACCCCACTTTCTCATGAAAAATGAGTTTCTTGTTATGTTGTTGGAGTCTATTGGGTAGGATTTTGTTGAAGATTTTTGCATCTATATTCATGAAAGATATTGATCTGTAGTTTTCTTTTTGGGTGATGTCTTTGCCTGGTTTTGGTATCAAGGTTATGCTTGCTTCATAAAATGAGTTTGGGAGGACTCCATCCTTTTCTATGTTTTGGAATAGTTTGAGCAGGCTTGGTATCAGTTCTTCTCTGAATGTTTTGTAGAATTCTCCGGTGAAACCGTCTGGGCCAGGACTTTTTTTAGTTGCTAATTTTTTGATGACCTGTTCAATTTCTTCTTTTGTGATGGCTTGTTCAACTTTTACATATCAGTCTGTGTTAGTTTAGGTAAATGGTGTGCTTTTAGAAATCTGTCCTTTTCTTCCAGATTTTCAAATTTTTTGGAGTACAGTTCTTCATAGTATCCTAATGTTATCCATTTTATTTCAGTTGGTTGTGTTGTGATGTCACTCATTTTGTTTCTTATTCGTGTCATTTGTGTTATCTCCCTCTGTTCCTTTGTTAATTTTGCCAGTGGTTTGTCTATTTTATGGATCTTTTCAAAAAACCAACTTCTGGTCTTGTTGATTTTTT
>NW_006942344.1:0-1180 GCF_000298275.1 Orycteropus afer afer | reverse complement strand
CAGGAAGGGCATAAAAGACCAAAATGGATGTCAGGAGAGACTCTGAAACTCACTCTTGAATGGAGAATAGCTAAAGAAAATGGAAGAAATGACAAGATAAAGGAGCTGAACAGAAGAATTTAAAGGGAAGCTCAAGAAGACAAAGTCAATTATTATAATGCAATGTGCAAAAAAAACTGGTTTTAGAAAACCAAAAGGTAAGAACATGCCCGACATTTCTCAAGCTGAAAGCACTGAGGAAAAAATTAAAGCCTCAAATTGCAACATTGAAAGATTCCATGGGAAATATTTTGAATGATGCATGAAACATTAAGAGAAGATGGGTGGAATACACAGAATCACTATACCAAAAAGAATTGGTAGATGATCACCATTTCAGGAGGTGGAATATCAAAAAGATCAAGAACCAATGGTATTGAAAGAATAAATTGAAGCTGCACTAAAGGAATTGGTGAAAAACAAGGCTCCAGGAATTGACAGAATACTCACCAAGATAATTCAACAAATGGATGCCACTCTGGAGGCACTCACTCGCTATGCCAAAAGATTTGGTAGACAGTTTCCTGGCCAAGTGACTGGTAGAAATCCATATCTGTACCCATTCCAAAGAAAGGTGATCCCACAGAATGTGGAAATTATTAAACAATATCATTGTTATCACACACAATTAAAATCTTACTAAAGATAATTCAAAATCAGTTGCAGCAGTATATTGACAGAAAACTTCCAGAAATGCAAGCTGGATTCAGAAGGTGATGTGAAGTGATAAATATCATAGCTGATCTCAGATGGATCTTGGCTCAAAGCAAAAAATACCAGCATTAGCTTGTGTGGATCATAAACAATTGTGGATTACATTGAGAATAATAGGAATTCCAGAAAATTTTATTGTATTCATGAAGAACCTGTACATATACTGGGAGGTTGTCCTTCAAAGAGATCAAGGGGATAGTGAATGATTTAAAAGCAGAAAGGGAGTGTGTCAGGGTTGTATCCATTCACCATACTTATTCAGTCTGTATGCTGAGAAAATACTCTGAAAAGCTAGACTATATGAGCAAGAAGATGGTATCAGGATTGGAGGAAGACTCCTTAACAACCTGTGATATGTAGATGACACAACTTTGCTTGCTGAAAGTGAAGATGGATTGATGCACTTACTTACAATATATGTGAATGG
>NW_006942343.1:0-1233 GCF_000298275.1 Orycteropus afer afer | reverse complement strand
AGCTTGAGGTATGGGAAATCTCCACATTAAAGGTTTCTGGTTAAAGATCTCCCTGGAGGCTATCAGTTTCAGCTCTACATTGTCTCAGCTCTACACTAAGAAACCTAAAACTCTTAGAAGAAAACAGGAGTAAAGCCTCAAGACATTTTTCCAACAACGAGTTCTTAGATATGATACCAAAAGCACAAGGAACAGAAGAAAAATAAGTAAATTGAACCACATCAACATTAAATATTTTATGTTGTTGTTGTTGTTACGTGTCGTTGAGTCAGCCCCGACTCACAGCGACCCCTCCTTGGGTTTCCGAGGCAGTATCACTACGGAAGTAGGATTGCCCAACCTTCCTTCCGAGGAGTGGCTGGTGGGTTTGAACCACCAGCCGTCTGGTTAGCAGGCAAGTGTCTTAGCCACTATGCTACCAGAGCTCATATATATATAGTAATGCACAAGACACTAAGAAAACTACACAAAGAGAAACACTAAAAACTGTAAATAAATCAAGAAGGGATTCTCAAAAACACTCAAGTAACCCATGGGAAGACAAGAAAAGGTAAGCAGAAGAATAAGAAACAGAAGGAACAAACAAAAAAATAAATAATAAAAAGTCAGACAATCTCTGACATATCAATAATTATCTTAAGATCAATGGTTAAAATGTGTCAATGAAAAGGCAGTGATCAACATAGTGAATTAAACACACACACACACACAACCTAAGTATAAGCTGTTTACAAGAAACCCACTTCAGATCAATAGCATGGGTTGAAAAAATAAAGTAAAATAAGATATACCAAACAAATACTAAGGAGCTCTGGTGGCACAGTGGTTAAAGTGTTTGGCTACTAACCAAAAGGTGGCCATTTTGAACCCACCAGACACTCCCTGGGAGAAAGATGGATCAATCCGCTTCTGTAAAGATTTACAGCCTTGGAAACTCTATGCAGCAATTCTACCCTGTCTTGTAGGGTTGCTTTGAGTCAGAATCTACTCAATGGCAATGGATTATATAAATGTTAATCAGAAAAAGCAGGAGTTACTTTATTATCAATAACATTAATACCAGAGAAATCTGACTTCAGAGGAAAAAAAAAATACTAGATGTTAAAAAGCTGATCAAGAAAAGAAAAAGAGAGAGAAAATACACAAACCACCAATATCAGAAATAAAAAGAAATATCACTACAGAGCTTGAAGCCATTAAGAGAATAAAGTTGTGTGCCGTCGAGTCGGCCCC
>NW_006942342.1:0-1152 GCF_000298275.1 Orycteropus afer afer | reverse complement strand
ACAGCAAGAAAAGCCTACAAGTCACCAAAAGAAAGGAAATAATAAAGATTTGAGCAGAAAGCAATGGAAAAGAAAATAGAAAAACAATAGAAAAAATCAACAAGACCAGAAGTTAGGTTTTTGAAAAGATTAATAAAGCTCACAAACAACTGGCAGAATTAACAAAGAAAAAGAGGGAGAGAATACAAATAACATAAATAACAAGTGTAGTGGGCGACATCACAAAGAACAAACTGAAATAAAAAGGATAATATCAGGATACTTTGAAGAACTGTACTCTAACAAACTTGAATATCTGGAAGAAATGGACAGATTTCTAGAAATACGCCACTTATCTAAACTAACAGACTGATGTCGAAAAGTTGAACAGATCCATAACAAAAGAAGAAATTGAACAGGTCATCAAAAAATTACCAACAAAAAAAGTCCTGGCCCAGACGGTTTCACCAAAGAATTTTTCCAAACATTCAGAGAAGAAGTGACATGAATCCTACTCAAACTATTCCAATACATAGGAAAGGATGGAATCCTCCCTAACTCATTTTATGAAGCAGGCATAGCCTTGATACCAAAACCAGGCAAAGATATCACTCAAAAAGAAAACTATTAGACCAGTATCCCTCATGAATAGAGATGCAAGAATCTTCAACAAAATCCTACCCAGTAGACTCCAACAACATATCAAGAAAAATCATTCATTATGACCAAGTGGGGTTCATATCAGTTATACAGGGATGGTTCAACATTAGAAAAACAATCAATGTCATCCACCACATAAATAAAACAAAGAAAAAGAACCACATGATCATATCAATTAATGCAGAAAAGGCATTTGATAAAATCCAATACCCGTTCTTGATCAAAACTCTCACCAAAATAGGAATAGAAGGGACATTACTCAAAATAATAAAGGGCATCTATTCAAAACCAACAGCCAACATTATTCTTAATGGAGAGAGATTGAATCCATTCCTCTTGTGAACAGGAACCAGACAAGGATGCCCTCTACCACCACTTCTATTCAACTTTGTACTGGAAGTCCTAGCCAGGGCCATAAGGCAAGAAAGGGAAATCAAAGGTATCCAAACTGGTAAGGAAAAAGTCAAACTATCCCTATTTGCTGATGATATGATCCTATACCTAGAAAACCCA
>NW_006942341.1:0-1124 GCF_000298275.1 Orycteropus afer afer | reverse complement strand
TTTGGGAAAAAAGGGGGAAAATATGAAAGAAAATTTCTGAGAAAAATAAATACAAATGTACCTTAGATATTGAAACATGTTCAATCTAATTCATAAGACTATGTCATAATAACTACACTGGAATACCAATTTTACCTATCAGATGGGAAAAGATCAAAGAACTTCATAACACATGTACCAGATAGCTTTCAGCTACAATCACCAGAAAATCTAACAGACAAAGGCTTAAAATGGTAAGGAGCTTGTTTTTCCCAGGTTAAAAATATCTAGAGGTGGGCATTCAGGGGGTGGGTGAAATGGTTCAACATTGGCCTCAAGTAATCAGGTAACCAGCTTCACCATAATATTTAGCAACTCTCTTCCTCGTGGACAAAAGAGAGTGACTGTAAATCCAACTAATTCCGTGATCCCAGCAGAAATAAAGAGGAAAATATAAGAAGTAATATAACAATAAATTATGTTATTTTTTAAAAAGGTTACTCTTCCTAGGTTTTATATTTTAGTGGTCTGCGAACTTTATTTGTCACACTGAGCTGTAACATCTGGGACATTGGTACTTTTAGCAGAGCACATTGCTACACTGAACAGGAAGGAAGAAGGCATGATGGAAATTGGTTAATGACAGCACCTTCTAAAACATTCCAGCAGCAAGGGTTGAGGGGAGAGCAGGCAGCCTTATTTATTTTTGTGACTGCTATTGTGCAGCCTCTGTGCAGGGCAATTTGGTAATATCTATAAAATGTACAAGACATGTTCTTTGACCAAGCACATGTTCTTCTTCTAGAAATTTATCACTAATATATAATCATTTATGGGTAAAATGAATCATGTGCAACAATATTCATTTTAGATTTGCTTGTAACTGCAAAAAATTTAAAAATAAATGAATTAATTTAGTGATACAACAAGAAATATAATTAATAATGTCTATAGAAAATAGTTGAATCATGGGGGTTTTAGGAGTTCTGGCAAGATGGCCGACTAGGCGAAGGACTGCACAGACCCTCTTCAACAAAAAAAAGGGAAACCAATTAACACAGACACAGAAGATAATCTTGGACCCCTGAGCCTTGAAGGGAAGGATACAAAAGTGGACTAAACCCCAACTAGCAGAAGAATTTGCA
>NW_006942340.1:0-1200 GCF_000298275.1 Orycteropus afer afer | reverse complement strand
TGTCATCAGTCTTCCCTGGGTCTAGGAGTTTCTGAGCACAGGTACCTCAGTTCCAAAGGATGTGCTCCACTCCCAGTTCCTCTTTCTTGGTGGTACGTAGGCCCCAGTCTCTTTGCTCCCTCCTCTCTCCTTTTATATATAGTACGATGAAAGGCGATGTGGGCCACACTCTAGGGGAACTCTCCTTACATGGGATCAGGGTTGTGACCTGAGTTAGGGTGTTGTATTGGTGTTGCATCCCACCCTAATCCTACCTTATTAACTTAACGCAATGAAATACTGCCCAATCTTGTGCCAGCCTCACAATCCTCATGCTACTGGAGCCTGTCATTGCAGCCACTGTGTCAATCCATCTCATTGAGTGTCTTCCCCTTTTTTGCTGACACTCTACTTTACCAAGCATGATATCCTTCTCCAGGGACTGGTCCCTTCAGAGAACATGACCAAAGTAGGTGAGAAGAAGGACATTAACACATAGAGGTCAAGATTCACAACACATCACAAATGGAAGATAATTACATCAGATCACATTACAGGGGATGATTATATCACTGTATTAATGCTGAACTACATCATTACGTACCTGCCAAACCACTGCGAATCACAGCCTAGCCAAGCTGATACATATTTTGAGTGGACACAATTCCACCCCTGACTTTAGCCCTGGTTCTTAGCGATCCTGACATGGCATCTGTCTTCCCCAGTGTGTGCTCATGCTTCTGTGTCTATGCCACTCTTGGAATAATCAGGAAGTGACTAGGTATAGGATCCATACTACTGTGGAATGACCTCAGCTGACTAATGGATTACATTACATTGCATTATGGAAGGTGACGCTATTCCATTAGATTGGATGACCTGTAGGGATTAGGATTCCAACCTGTATTTTGGGAGGTGGGGGCAGAATTCAATCCATAGCAGTCGGTAAAATCCAATAACAACATTTAGAAAAATTAAATAAAGCAAGACTTTCTTGAGAATGTAGTGCCATGTCAAAGACTACTGAAAACCTAGCCTTCGATTCAGCCATTCCATTGTGATCAAGCTTTTGTAAATAGTCATTGATTCATATAAATGTCCATGCACCAGGATTTTAAATATTGTGTTATTTAGGATAACAGACATTTGGAAACAGTGTTTGACGATGGGAGAATATTTCAGGCATGGTGGACACACACCAGGAGACCCTATGTAGTCATT
>NW_006942339.1:0-1234 GCF_000298275.1 Orycteropus afer afer | reverse complement strand
AGTGCCTAAGGCATTTGACTGCTAACCAGAAGGCTGGTGGTTCAAACCCACCAGCCACTCCTTGGAAGGAAGATTGGGCAATCTACTTCCATAGTCATACTGCCTTGGAAACACAAAGAGGGTCACTATGAGTCAGATCTGACTCCACAGCAGTGTTTTTTGTTTGTTTGTTTTGTTTTTAAGAATAGAAAGCATTCAGAAAATGAAAGCTCTTCTAAATCTGTATATAAAAAGATATTAATCTGAAGAAGTATTGAACAGCAGGAACCGTAAGAGCTCTTAAAACAGCATTAGGGAGATTATAAAAATATTTTCACAGTCTCACCAATTATGCTGTCTCCAGATAATGAAATAATGTAATATGTTCCATCACTTGCCTGTCATTTTGTTGTAATGTGGCTGTTTGAGTGTTTATAAGGTCGGAGGTTATGCCACTGGTGTTGCAAATACCTGTAGGGTCACCTATGTTGCTGTTGTTGTTATTTGCCATTGATTCGGCCCCAACTCATAGCGACCCCTCCTTGGGTTTCTGAGGCAATATCAGTACGGAAGTAGGAATGCCCAACCTTCCTTCCAAGGAGTGGCTGATCGATGTGAACCACCAACCTTTTGGTTAGCACTCAAATGCCTTAGGTACTACACTACCTGAGCTCCTTATTATTTGAGGATACAGAGTAATGTCAAGTGTATACCTCTATCAGCATGTAATATATATCTCATTTCAAATTCTTAATTGGTTTCTCTTCTGTCTAAATTAACTTTCAGAGTGATTTAGTAATGATCCCAGGTTTTGGTCCTACCATCAATACATTTCATTAATACATTTTCTAGCTGTAAATGATAATAATATTTGTTAAATTTTAAACCATGGATGGCTTGGCAGTAATCCAGTAAGAAGCTCCTCTTCATCCAGTTCCTTGTCTTTCGTTATCCTATGCAAAACCTATACAATACTGAATAGATTCAAGGAACATTTCCTTATTATAATATTCTGCCATGTATGCTTATTACACCAATTAGACTTGTCCAAAGAATAGAAAGTCACTCTGGTAGCATAGTGCCTAAGGCATTTGACTGCTAACCAGAAGGCTGGTGGTTCTGATCTGACTCGATGGCAAACAACAACATACTATTCTAGGAGCTCTGGTAGCATAGTGCCTAAGGCATTTGACTGCTAACCAGAAGGCTGGTGGTTCAAACCCACCAGCCACTCCTTGGAAGGAAGATTGGGCAA
>NW_006942338.1:0-1234 GCF_000298275.1 Orycteropus afer afer | reverse complement strand
TGACATGAGACAAAGTATATGTGAACTGCTGTATGAAAAGTGAATTTACTCTGTAAATCTTCACCCAAATCCTAAAAAAAAAAAAAAAAAAAAAGAATCAAATGACACTGTATTGGGCAAATCTGTTGCAAAAGACCCCTTTGAAGGGTTAAAGAGCAAAGATGTCACTTTTAGGACTAAGGTGTGTCTGACCCAAGTCATGCTATTTTCAATCGCCTCCTAGTATGTGAGAGCTGGACAACAAATAAGGAAGACCAAAGAAGAATCGATGCCTTTGAATTAAGGTGCTGGTGAAGAATAGTGAACATACCACAGACTGCCAAAAGAATGAACAAATCTATCTCAGAAGAAACACAGCCAGAACGCTCCTTAGAAGTGGGGGTAGAGAGACCTCATCTCACACACTTTGGGCATATTATCAGGAGGGACCAGTCCCTGGAAAAGAACATCATGCTTAGTAAAGGAAAGAGAGAAAAAGATGAAGACCTTCAATGAGATGGATTAGCACAGTGGCTGCAACAATGGGCTCAAAGACAGTGATTGTGAGGATGGTGCAGGGCCTGGTGGTCTTTCATTCTGTTGTACTTAGAGTCCCTAAGAGTAGGAATTGACTTGGCATTTAACAAGAACAACACATAGTGGAATACTACGTAGCAAAGCAGAACTCTCTCCAGCTACAAAAACAATATGGGCAAATTCTACAAACATAATGACGACAGAAGCATCACACAAACATATTTATACTCAACAATACAGTTTACATAAAGTATGAAAACAGGCAAAACTAATCTACATTATTGGAAATGGGAGCTCTGGTAGCCTAAGGCATTTGACTGCTAACCAAAATGCTGCTGGTTCAAACCCACCAGCCACTCCTCAGAAAGAAGGCCGGGCAATCTACTTCCGTAGTGATACCACCTCAGAAACTCAAGGAGGGGTCGCTATGAGTTGGATCCAACTCGAAGGCAGCGCGTTGCGTTGTTTGTTGTTGTATTATCGGAAATCAGGATGCCAGTTACTCTTGAGCAGGGAGGGTTAGTGACTGGAAGTGAGCATGGCTGGGGCCTTACAGGGGCCTGGTAACATCCTATTTCTTCAACTGGGGTACTGGTTGCATGGGTGTGTTCAGTTTTTTTAAATTTATCAAGCAGTATACTTATGACTTGGAGACATTTCTATAAGTATATCCCGGGTCTCTGGGAGCAAGGTAAGCATGGGCGGGCTTGTGCTTAGT
>NW_006942337.1:0-1181 GCF_000298275.1 Orycteropus afer afer | reverse complement strand
TACCTAAAGATAATTCTTTTGAAGTCCTTTTCAGAGAGTTCCAATGCTGCTTCTTGCTCTGGGATGTGTTCTGGGTCTGTATCCTGCTCCCTTGTTTCTCCCACTTTATCTTGCTTCTTTGTGTGGACAGTGATGGTCTGTTATCTCCAAGGCATCGTGGCATTGTTGTATTTAGATGTCTGTTAACTGTTTGTGAAGAGCAATCAAGGGTGATTCAGGCTCTTCTTGGTGGTTTTTTATCATTGGCCCATTGGTGGGGAAGGAGGTAGTGGGTGTCGCTCAGCAAGTGAAGTTGTAGGAATATGGGTGTAGTTGTGTCTTATGGGCACTGTTGTTGTCTCCCACTCAGTTAGACACAAATTACAATCGAATAACCATCAAAAAATAAAAGCCCATGGATGAAAAACACACCATGTAGTCACACAGGAACAGTAACCAAAAAAGAAAAAATGAAGAAAAAACAAGAAAATTTGCAATATCTGGAGATAGGGCACTAAGGAAAAAAAATTAGAGAAAGAGAATAATAAATGAAAAAAAAGGGAAAATCCAAAAAGAAAATCAGTGGACAGTGTTAACCATGAGAAAAAAGGGGGAAAAGAAAAAAAACTTATATTAATTTTTTTTTTTCCAACCAGGCACAGGGAAAAGAAAAAATGCTGAAAGCTGGGACCTGGGAAGGGGAAGATTAAGAATAACAATAAAAAGGACAAAAGTATTAATAATATTAGTTGTTTTAAAACAGAAAAGTACAACAAACTAATCACCAGAAAAAAAGATAGTGAAAAAGAAAAAAAGAGGAAAAATAAATCGGTGGAGGACAGGGCAGGGCACCCAGGCTCCGTCTGAGCACACAGACTGTGATGGTGCATAAATTTTAATAATAGTCATATTAATTGGTCTTCCCTGTAGGCATATGGATATTATCCTATCACTTACAGCACTGTACTTCTGGACAGATCTTGAAACATCTTTTGTGATGATGAATGTCACAACATTCCTCTTTAATTTGTCATCCCTGACATAGGAGATCATATGGTTGTCTGATTCAAAGTGGTTGCTTCCATATATTTGCTATAGGAGCTCTGGTAGCATAGTACCTAAGGCACTTAACTGCTAACCAGAAGGCTGGCGGTTCAAACCCACCAGCCACTCCTCGGAAGGAAGGTTGGGCAATCCTACTT
>NW_006942336.1:0-1234 GCF_000298275.1 Orycteropus afer afer | reverse complement strand
ATTAGTGACAGAAAGTCGATACAGTACTAATTTCAGATCTGTGCTACTGCCGCTAACCAACCAATCAAACAAAACCAAAACAAAAGCCAAAATCACTACTGTCCAATTTGGTTCCAATTTATGGCGACCCCTACTGGGTCTCCGAGCAGGTAAATTTTTCTGAAAGTAGGTTGCCCCATCGTCCTTCAGCGAGTGGCTGGTGAGTTTAAACCGCAAACCGTGTGGCTGGCAGCCAAACGTCTTAAGGCACTGTACCACCAGCGCTAAACCAAACTAAACCAAACTCACTGCCGTGGAATCTGATTCCGACTCACAGCGACCCTTCCTTGGGTTTCGGAGGCGTGTCACTGCAGAAGTAAATTTCCCAACCTTCCTTCTGGTTAGCAGTTAAATGCCTTAAGCACTGCACCAGGAGCTCTACACAGAAAGAAAAACGCATCTTCACTCGCTCCAAGTGCACGTGCGGAACTGAATTTCTCCCTCATCTGAGTTCTCCCGGCTCCGGACCCGAAAGCGTGTTGCGCACCGGAAGGGTAGAGGTTCTTTTCCTTCACAGCGTTTAGCCATGGTAAGCGGGTTGTTTGCGGCTCTCGCTTTATCTGTGTGCATCCTCAGCAGAAGCGATACTCCATCTTTCAGTTTTTTCAGTTGTCGGGGGTCCATTCCTGTGGGAGGGAATGCTTCTTGTGCAATTCCAGAAAGCCCGATTCTGGACCTGGAGACGGGGTTGGCGAGAAGGGCTCTGACCTCAGAACTGGCGCTCCACCCTCCCCCCACCCCCCACCTCCCGGCCAAGGCTTGCGGCTAGCATTTAGCTCTTGGGTGGGTGGCGGTTGAGACCCGGCTTCTCCTGTGGCGGCGCTGCTCAGTAGCAAGCAGCCTGTACGCTAATCAGTTTATTTGGACGCTTCGGAGACCTTAGATTTGCTAGGACAGCAGTGAGGACGCTTTCTTGGCAGACGCTGCTGGGTCCCACGAGGTTTCCAACGGTTTATGATTTCGGCGCAGTCTCCTGTAGTGGGTCAGGCAGGTGGTGGTATTTTCTCAATAGGGAGGGAAAGTAGGTTGATCCATTCTCTGTCATAAAATCAGGTAAGTATTTCCTGTTTAGCCGTTGCTACCCGATGTCGGTTAGCATGTGTTTCTATGTCAGCGGGTTAGAATTTGTGTCGAAGAGTTTGGTGTGCTTTCCAGGCTCGGGGCCCGAAGAAGCACTTGAAGCGTCTTACAGCGC
>NW_006942335.1:0-1183 GCF_000298275.1 Orycteropus afer afer | reverse complement strand
AACAAAACCACTGAGAAAATTGTCCAAGATTTGCTGGAGGAGAACTTCCCTGAAATGATGAAAGATGAGAATGTATCCATCCAGGAAGTCCAACAAAGCCCAAATAGGATAGACCCCAAAAGAAAATCACCAAGACACATCATCATCAAAATGACCAAAACCAAAGACAAAGACAGAATCCTGAAAGGCGCGCAGGAAAAACAAAAAGTTACCTACAAAGGACAGCCAGTAAGAATAAGCTCTGATTTCTCAGCAGAAGCCATGCAAGTGAGAAGGCAATGCGATGGTATATATAAAACCCTGAAAGAGAAAAATTTTCAACCAAGAATTATATACCAGGCAAAATTGTCCCTCAAGGATGATGGTGAAATTAGGAGATTTCCAGATAAGCAAAAACTATGGGAATTTGGTAAAACCAGACCAACCTTACAAGAAATACTAAAGGGACTCATTTGATCAGAGAATGAAAAATAGCAAATAACTACAGACCATTAATACACAAGATAACATAACTGAGAAACCACAGCTATGGATATATCCAAAGTAAAATGAGCTTACAAGATTGTAAACAAGGAACCAGAGACATCAATTGGCAGGAGAGGACAACCACAAACAAAAAGAGGGAAAAGACTGTGTAGCCACAGAATTTCTAATGGTGAGGAAGTTAATAAAGTTGAAGGATAGAATGGACTGTTCTAAACTCGGGGATAAATTTATAAACCATAGGGTAACCTCAAAGAAAAATAATAGACTTTCACATCACAATAAAAAAGAGGACAAGCACAAATATTCAGCATATACTAAAACAACAGCAACAAAGGAAATTATAACATGATTCATAAACATAACAAGCTCAGCACAGAAAATAATATGGAACAAAGAAACCAGGGACCCCATGAAAAAACACATAACAAAATGACAGGAACAAATTCAAACTTATCAATATTTACCCTGAATGTTAATGGATGAAATGCACCACTCAAGAGATGGAGAGTTGCAGATTGGATAAGAAGACAAAACCCATCAATATGTTGCCTACAAGAGGCACACCTTAGAGATAATGACAAAACAGACTGAAAATCAAAGGTTGGAAAAAGATATATCAAGCAAATTGCAACTGTAAGAGAGCAGGAGTGCAATATTAATTTCTGATCAAATTGACTTTAAGACAAAAACCACCATA
>NW_006942334.1:0-1234 GCF_000298275.1 Orycteropus afer afer | reverse complement strand
AACACGTAATAAGAAATCTTTGACAGCTTCAATCTTTTCTCCATTTATCGTGATCCTGCTTATTGGTCCACTTGTGGGATTTTAGTTTTATGTTGAAGTGTAATCCATATTGCAAACTGTAATCTTTAATCTTCATCAGTAAGTGCTTCTAGTTTTCTTCACTTTCAGCAAGCAAGGTTGTGTTGTCTGCATACCACAGGTTGTTAATGAATCTTCCTTCAATCCAGATGCTGCGTTCTTCTTCATATAGTCCAGTTTTTCATATTATTTCATCAGCACATAGATTGAATAAGTATGGTGAAATAATACAATCCTGACATACTCCCCTCTTTATTTTAAACCATGCAGTATCCCTTTGTTGGGTTCAAATGACAGCTTCTTGGTCTATGTACACACTCCTCGTGAGAACAATTAAGTGTTCTGGAACTCCCATTCTTCTCAAAGTTATCCATAATTTGTTATGATCCACACAGTCGAATGCTTTTGCATCATCAATAAAACACAAGTAAATATCTTTCTGGCATTTTTCGCTTTTCAGTCAAGATTGATTTGACATCAGCAATGATATCTTTTCTTCCACATCCTCTTCTGAATGCAGCTTGCATTTCTGGAAGTTCCCTGTCAAGGTACTGCTGCAACCATTTTTGAATTATCATCAGCAAGATTTTACTTGTGTGTGATATTAATGATATTGTTTGATAATTTCTACATTCAGTTGGATCACCTTTCCTTGGAATGGGTTTACAAATATGGATCTCTTCTAGTCAGTTGGCCAGGTAGCTGTCTTCCAAATTTCTTGGCATAGATGAGTCAGTGCCTGCAGCCTGGCATCTGTTTGTCGATACTTCTCAATGGATATTCTGACAATTCCTGGAGCCTTGTTTTTTGCAAATGCCTTCAGTGCAGCTTCGATTTCTCCCTTCAATACCATTGGTTCTTTATCATATGCCAACTCCTGAAATGGATGAATATTGACCATTTCTTCTTGGTACAGGGACTCTGTGTATTCTTTCCATCTTCTTTTAATGTTTCCTGCATTATTCAATATTTTGTCCATAGAACCTTTCAATATTGCAACTCAAGGCTTGAGTATTTTTCTTCAGTTCTTTCATCTTGAGAAATGCCAGTTGTGTTCTTTTCTTTGGTTCTGGTTACCTAGTGCCGTTCTGACAGGAATACACCACAAATGGGATGGCCTTAACAAACAGGAGTTTATTCTTACAATTTGGAGGCT
>NW_006942333.1:0-1234 GCF_000298275.1 Orycteropus afer afer | reverse complement strand
AGCACTATGCTACCAGAGCTCCTTCAGAGCACCTTAGAGTTGGTGGATAAGCAAAATGAAGTACTGCTTATCTGCAACTATTACATTCTTAATTACTCCACTAGCAGACACAGCAACTTATAACTGACTAGGAAATTAAATTCTTTAACACACAGTTACTGAGCATACTATGAAATGAGTACAATGCTAAGGGCATATGGAGATATGATTAGAAGTAAAAGTCAGACTCCCTAGATTAAAATGCCAGTTCCAACGACTTACGGGCTGTGTGACTAGCTTGGATACCTTCATCTCACAAAAACTATTATAGACCCATAGGATTCCTTTAAGGACTCTTGGTGGCTCAATGGTTGAGCACTCGGCTGCTAACTGGAAGTTGGCGGTTCGAACCCACCAGCTGCTCTGTGAAAGAAAGACCTGGTGATCTGCTTCTGTTAAGGCTGTTGTTTGTTGTTATGTGCCGTCGAGTCAGACCCAACTCACAGCGACCCCTCCTTGGGTTTCCAAGGCAGTATCACTATGGAAGTAGATTGCCCAACCTTCCTTCCGAGGAGTGGCTAGTGGATTTGAACCACCAGCCTTCTAGTTAGCAGTCAAGTGCCTTAGGCACTAGGCTACCAGAGCTCAGAGTCTATTAAGACTACAGCCTAGGAAAACTCTATGGGGTAGTTCTACTCTGTTACATCAGGTCACTATGACTAGAAAAGCAACTTGATGGCACCTAACAACAACAAGAGTACTATATATTCAAGGTGTGCAAAAGAGAGTATCTGTGGTACAGAGAAACCATGTACTATAAAAAAATCAAACCTACTGCCATCAAGTCAATTCTGGTTCAGCACAACAAACTGACAGGTAAGTGGTGGCTGATTCATAGTGAACCATTTTAGGACAGAGCAGAACTGCCTCTATAACGTTTCCAAGACTATAAATCTTTATGGAAGCAGACTGCCTTATCTTTCTCCCACAGAGCGGCTGGTGAGTTCGAACCACTGACCTTCTGATTAGTAGCTGAATGCTCTAACCACTGCACCACTAGAGCTCCTTCCATATAATGTCAGAGTATACTCTGACATTAAAAATTAACAAGTAGTAGGGCTGGTTTTTACATTAACTTTTATTCTGCAATGAAGATTAAAAAAGATAATCTACATAATAGGACTTAAAATACTGTGACAAAGTGAAAATTCAATAAATATTAGCTATTACTCTGGTAGCATAGTGGCTAAAGCAC
>NW_006942332.1:0-1234 GCF_000298275.1 Orycteropus afer afer | reverse complement strand
ATCCTGGATAGAGTGGGAGAATAATGTGGAACAAAACTCAAAATCATTAAAAAAAAAAAAAAAAAAAAAGGACCAGGTTTACTGGTCTGTTAGAGCCTGATGGAACCACTGAGACTCAGTTGCCCTTTAGGTCTGGAATGGAACCCACTCCTATGGCTTCCAGCCAAACAAAAGACAGGCATATGAGGTGATCATTTACATTAGATAGGTTGGAGAGATCAACCGTGAGAGAATAGAAAGGCAGTATATGCACAAGGAGACAGCTTGGGGGACAGGAGTGCATGGGAGGTAAGGACACAGAGAAAAGGTATCTATGGGAAGGAAGGAGGAGGGGAGTTGTTGCATTGTGTAAATTGTAGCCAATGTCATGAGATAAAATGTATGTGAGCTGCTTCCTGTATGGAAGGTGAATTTGCTCTGTAAACTTTCACACAAATCACAAAAATTAAAAGGGGAAAAAAAAAGGAGGCAAATACCAGTGTTGGTACCATGAAACAAATCAAAATCTAGGTGCTTGGCATGAAAGAGGCTTCTTCTCAGGGTACAGGATTGACTCCATTTCATTTCAAAACAAATAAAGAAACAAGCAAACATAAATTCATTTTAGACTGCTTGACTTCTGCTTATTGTTAAATTTGAGGAAAGCAGCTTACAGCTATTGTTTTTGGACATGTTTGCAGAGTGGCTTGAGAAATGATATGCCTTAAACTAGATGAAAGGAAGGAATTGTTTCCTTGGCAGGCTGAAACAAGAAACTTTGCAATAATGATTGCTTAAGGAATTCTTCAGAAAAATAATCTTGCAAATCAAAATGTGTATGAACTATTGAATAGAAAATGAATTTGCTCTGTAAACTTTCACCCAAATCATAATCGACAGTTAAATAAATAAATAATCTTACAGATGTTTGGAAAATTTAGCATATTGAAAAATGATAAGAAGTCCTATACTCAAGAGATTGGCTAGTCAGTTATGGGTGTGTAAGGACACTCTAAATTGAGATGCCTAGTACAATTAAAGATGACTGCCTACGTCTCAATCAAGGCTCCATTTTTGAAGTATTCTTGTTCAAAGTCCTCCTTTCTGCCTTCCTAGGAATAAAGCCTGTAATTTAGAGCTATAACTTCTTGTTATCTTTAATCATTCTCAGCAAACAATAGAGAAAAAAAGAATATGGTTTGTCAATATGAAGAAATGTTCATGATCATTAGCCATTTGCATTCATCACTGCCAT
>NW_006942331.1:0-1235 GCF_000298275.1 Orycteropus afer afer | reverse complement strand
TCCCATTTTAGGTATATTTCTTGTCAGAGCAGCACTAGGTAACCAGAACAGAATTTGGTACCAAGAGAGTGGGGTGCTGCTCTGACAGATACCTAAAATGTGGAAACAGGAGTGGAGTGCGTCCTTGACCCAAGACCCTGGCAGAGAGACCCCGGCATACAGCCTGACAGATAGCAGTAGAGCAAGAGACCAGCATAAGAGACGGAAGGAGCAGAGCTGAGAGAATTGGCATGAGACAGCGATAACCTTACCAGCCCACGGAGGAGAAAGCTTGATGCCTTTGGTTAGGTGGCTTACTGGTGGAGTGGGTTGCCTTCAGGCATTAATTGGTAGAAAAAATTGACATGAAATGGAGCAGCAGGTTGACCAGCCCATGGGGCAAAAAAGCCAAGTGCTTTTTGGGCAGGGTTTTTCAGCAGAGTGAATTGCCTTTGGCATTAATCGGCAGAAGCAGAGAGACAAAGGAAATGCAAGCAGAGCTACCTCAGCCTGAAAGGGTAGGACCGTGGCCTTTGGGGGTGGAATGATCACAGCCCCCTAGGTTTCAAAGAGCCAGGCCTTCGCCAACTTGGTTCTGGAGCATGGGGCTACTCACTTGTGTGAGACAGTGGGATGGAGCCACAGCCACTGCCCAAGAGTGAGGGCGCAGGGCTGCCATACCCAAGAGGGAGAGGAAGGGACCGCCAGGCCAAGTGAGTGAGGTCACCATTTAGAGAAACTAGGGAACTGGAGCCACCCAGTGGAGGAGACCTGTACAGATACCACCCATTGAAGATCTGTACAGGTGCCAAGTTGACAAGGGGTGGAATTGTGGTAGTTATGTTTGTGTGTCAAGTTGGCTGGGCCTTGTTGAGTGGCTGGGCAGCTGGTGGTAGTTATTCCCCATGATGAGACTGGCAATTAGCTCCATGGTGGGATCTACCACAAGCAGCTGAGTAGCTGCCTTTAGGATGTGGTCTGCTTCCTGTATATAAGGAGAAGCTTTGAGAGTGGTCTCTAGCCTATGGCATGCTTGGACCCTGCATGTAGCTATGTCATTGCTCAGCAGCCTGCCATGCTCTGCCGACCTTGGGACTTTCAATGGACTGAAATGAATGGCCTGCCATTTGGTTTGGTAACATCGGGACTGTGCCTTTTTGTCAACCTTGGGGCTTCTCAGCCTCAGCAGCCAGTAGCTGTCTGAGTGAAGAAATGCCTCTAGCTCCAATGGGCCAGGAACAGAAGGCAGAGCTGAA
>NW_006942330.1:0-1176 GCF_000298275.1 Orycteropus afer afer | reverse complement strand
CTGGTAGCGTAGTGCCTAAGGCACTTGACTGCTAACCAGAAGGATGGTGGTTCAAACCCACCAGCCACTCCTTGGAAGGAAGATGGGGCAATCTACTTCAGTAGTGATACTGCCTTGGAAACCCAAGGAGGGGTTGCTATGAGTCGGGTCCGACTCACAGCACATGACAACAAAAAAAAACAACAACAAACCATGAAATAAGGAGCTCTGGTGGCATAGTGGGTAAGGCAGTTAGTTGGCTGATAACCAGAAAGTTAGTGGTTCAAACTCACCAGCTGCTCTGCAGGAAGAAGATGAGGCAATCTACTTCTATAAAGATTTACGGCCTTGGAAACCCAGTGGGGTCGCTATGAGTTGGAATTGACTTGATGGCAGTGGGTTAAAATTTTTTTTTGGGGGGAGCCATGAAATAAAGAGTTCTGGTAGTGCAGTGGTTAAGGTATTTAGCTGCTAAGCAAAAAGTCAGTAGTTTGAACCTACCAGCCACTCTTTGGAAGAAAGATGAGGCAGTCTACTCCCACAAAGATTCACAACCCCAATGGGTGTCACTATGAAACAGAATTGACTCAATGGCAGTGAGTTTCTTTCTTTCTTTTTTTTTTTTTTAAGTTATGTAATGAAACACCTGAATAGAAGATTTCAAAGGGCTGCTCAAGAAGACAAAGTATTATTATGAAATGTGCAAAGACTAGAATTTGAAAACTAAAAGGGAAGAACATGCTTAGCACTTCTCAAGGTGAAAGAATTGAGATGAAACTTGAAGCCTTAAGTTGCAATACTGAAGGATTCTATGGGGAAAATATTGAGCAATGCAGGAGACATCAAAAGAAGATGGAAAGAATACAAAGTCACTGTGCCAAAAAGAACTGACCAACATTCAACCATTTCAGGAGGTAGTATATGATCAAGAATCAATGGTACTGAAGAAAGAAGTCCAAGCTGCACTGAAGGAATTAATGAAAAACAAGGGTCCTGCAATTGACTGAAAATCAACAGAGATGTTTAAAATATGCATGCAGCACTGGAGGTGCTCATTCATTTATGCCAAGAAATTTAGAAGACAGACAGCTGACTGGAAGAGATCCACATTTGTGCTCATTCCAAAGAAAGGTAATCCAATAGAATGTGGAAGTTATTGAAAAAAATATCAATATCATATGCAAGTAAAATTTTGCT
>NW_006942329.1:0-1235 GCF_000298275.1 Orycteropus afer afer | reverse complement strand
AAATTTTGGTCAATGACATGAGACAAAGTATATGTGAACTGCTGTATGAAAAGTGAATTTACTCTGTAAATCTTCACCCAAATCAAAATAAAATTTTTAAAAAAATTAAAAAAAAAATTAGCCAATGAAAGTCCTATGGATCACAACAGAGCACTGTCCAATACAGTGCTAGAAAATGAATCCCCTGCACTGAAAGACAGCCAAACTATACGGTGGCTGCTACAGTGAGCTCCAGCGTTATCACTGATGGTAAAGATGGTGCAGGACTGGGGATCATTCTCTTCCATTGTCCACAGAGTAGCTGACTCAACGGCAACTGACAATAAATATTCCCACCACGGCTAATTTCAACTTACAGTGTGGTATCACTGAGCCCAGAGTTGGGAAGAGAGTAGACAGTAACTTACCATTCTGTAGAATTTCTTCCCTACACACCCCAGACCACACTAGTAAAATGTAGTGAAATATTGATATCTTTTTACTAGAATTCATCTAATTGTAAATTCATGCACTTTATATTTTCATAACAGTTATGTGTAAAACCTAACTTGAAAAAAATCCCCAAAATTTAACCATCATGTCCTCGAGCTGGTATAGGCTCCCTGAGCACACCACTGACTGTAGGAGCTCCCAGATTTCTATCAAAACATTTCCACAAAGGATACTTCCAGGAAGGGGCCAAGTCAATGCTAATCAAAATTATAGAAAACACCGTGTTTGGCTCTAGAAACATAAACAGACAGATTGTGTTTTCACAGCAGCCTAACGTAAGTTTTGATCTGGAGCAATGCTCCTTAATTCCCCAAAGCAACTTGTTTGAGCTGGAAAGCTAGTGCGGCATATCATTTCCCTTTCAAAGCAGAAAAGACTTCTGAGGCCTGATACTGGAAGTTCATGCGATGGCCCATGCTGGAAGGCCTGCTTCCAAACGCCTGCAGAGCTGGCATCTGACCTATCCAGCAAGCCAAAGGCGATTGCTGTTCTTGTTTGGTGTGTTTTGTTTTTTTTAATTTTTTTAAATTTTATTTTGTTAAGATTGTTGTCCTTTTCAATGCGTTAGGGTTTTTTTGTTTTTTTTTTTTTTTTTTTTTTTGCCCATTTTTTCTAGAATGAGATGACTTTGAGAAATCTTAAAATCTTCCTAGGAAATACTGTATTGCATTTTTTTAAAAAGAAGTCCATGATCACTCTATGCATTTAGGCACTATTAAGGCAAAGGTCAGACTCCAAGGTAC
>NW_006942328.1:0-1217 GCF_000298275.1 Orycteropus afer afer | reverse complement strand
TTGAACCGCCAGCCTTCTGGTTAGCATTCAAGTGCCTTAGGCACTATGCTACCAGAGCTCCCAGGATTATCTGCACACGTGTGTATTTGAAAGTCTACCCTTTTTCATTTATGAGCTAATTGAGCAATGCCTTTTCACTAAGGCAGAACCACCACACCCAACACACCTTAAAGGCGGCTCTGACTCTGCCTAACTGCCCCAAACCTCTTTCCTGGATAATGACCCTTCTGGAAGTGACTCTGCTGTGTTTTCAAGCTTTCCTTGTTATTTCCTCAGAGAGTGACAAGGAGGAAAGGTGGGAATAATTAGTACGAGAATAGCCTGATGAGCCTGAAGTTGGGAAAGAAAACATGGACAACAGCTTTTGATTCTGATGAATAAAACAAGCACAGGGGAGCACAAACAGAAGGAAAAGGGAGGGGTGTGGAGGGGCAGCGGCTTTATCTTGAGGGTCTAGCTGGAGTCAGGAATGTTAGGGTAGAAAGTAGACAGCATGCAGCAAGCCAGACTAAAAGTGGAACGGAAAAACCTATACCTTTTCTGAATTATTTCAGGATAATGCAACATTAGCTTTTTTTTTTTTCCTCACACTTCTTTAACACCTCATTTTACACCTTAAGAAGTGGAGGGCCAGAAGAAACCTTAGTTTTAGTTTATAGGAAAGGAAACAAGCTGGGAGTAACTTGCACAAAGATATCCAACAATGTGTTGGAAGAGGAATTAGAACTCATTTCCAGAGTCTACAGCCAAAGGCATTTTCCTGGCACCCAGTTTCACTGCTTTTTTTGTTGCACTGCTTTCATTGACCTTAGAAGTGATTATTTCCAGAGGGAACGAGTAGTTGAACCTGTGGGGTCGGGACCACAGTCGCAGGGGACATGAAGCTCAATTGGCATAATATACTACACAAAACATTGTTCTACCTCCTACTGTGGCAAGTAGTGACTGGGATCTTAAAAGCTCGCAAGCAGTCATCTAGATGCAACGATGGGTCTCTCTTCGTCCAGAGCAAAGAAGAATGAAGAAAACCAAAAATTCATGGAAACAATTAGTCCTACCGACTGGTACACCCTGCGATCCTCAGCCTATATGACTATGACACCAGAAGAACTAGATGGTGCCCAGCTACCACTGTCAACCACTCGGAGGAGGATCTATGTAGGAGATCCTGGATAGAGATGGAGAACAATGTGGAACAAAACTCAAAATCATTTGGA
>NW_006942327.1:0-1235 GCF_000298275.1 Orycteropus afer afer | reverse complement strand
CCCAACCTTCCTTCCAAGGAGTGGCTGGTGGGTTTGAACTGCCAGCCTTCTGGTTAGCAGTCAAGTGCCTTAGGCACTATGCCACCAGAGCTCCTCTAACTGCCACAGCTGGGTTCAATTCCCAGTCAGGGAAACCTTTCTTCTTTGGAGGTCTGGTGGTGTAGTGGTTAAAGCATTTGGCTGTTAATCAAAATGTTGGGTGTTTGAACCCACCAGCCACTCCATGGGAGAAAGATGAGGCAGTCTGCTTGTGTGAAGCTATTAATAGCCTTGGAAACCCTATGAGGTAGTTGTACTCTCTCCTGAAGTGTTGGTATGAGTTGGAATCAGCTTGATGGCAATGGGTTGGTTTTGTTTACATGTGTCTACTTTCTCACTTCTCACACATTTCTGTTTTAAGTTCATATAACTCCACTATAAGTACTTTTATCTAAGTTATCAATTGTCTTCTTTAAATATCCAATTAACATTGTCCACTCCTTATTTTATTTAATCTCTCCAGCAACTGCCACAGTTGAAACATTTGGCTTCCATTATATAATAATCTCTAGATTTTTTTTTCCCTGTCAGCACCATTTTTAGTTTCCATTGTACATTCCTCTTCTTCAGTCTTCTCTTTAAATATCAGTATTCTTCAAAGATATCCTAAATTTAGTGATGTTTCATTCTCACTCTACATTTCCTACCCAGGTAATTCTAAGCAGGTAATACCATCTATTCCCTGGTTTCAGTTATCTCCATGACAGTCAGTCCCAAGTCAATACAGCCAGGTTAGACCACTCTCCTGAGCTCAAGATTTGTATATTTAAGGATATAGTGGACATCAACAGATACAAAACTTAAATCATGCCACTTCTCTCCTTTAATCTATTTTGCTCATGAATTATCTATCTCAGTGAATAGTATTATCTATATGCTCAAAGCAAAACCTAGGAATGAACTCTGATTTCTCTTTCTCCCTCACCCACATTCATTAAATGGATCATTGAGTTTAATTTATAGCTCTTAAATATCGATCAAATCAATCTGTTTTCCCTATCCTCACTGCTACTACACAGCTCTTGACACCAACATGTTCCTGTAATAGCCTCCTAACTATTCTCCTTCCTGTTGTTGTTGTTGTTGTTGTTATGTGCTGTCGAGTCGGCCCCGACTCATAGCAACCCCTCCTTGGGTTTCCAAGGCAGTATCACTACGGAAGTAGGATTGCCCAACCTTCCTTCCGAGGAGTGGCT
>NW_006942326.1:0-1235 GCF_000298275.1 Orycteropus afer afer | reverse complement strand
TCTTCTGTGTCTGTGTTAATTGGTTTCCCTTTTCTTTGTTGAAGAGGGTCTGTGCAATCCTTCTGCCTAGTCCGCCATCTTGCCGGAACTCCTATATTAGTATATTTTCTAATGTTAAAATGTTCCTATGTTTCTAAATTTTCCTGTAGGGGTATGGATGTTTAGAGAGATGACAGACACTAATGCAGAATTTTGTAAGAAAACATATGTTTATAACTAAGGCAGTTATAGTATCAAGCTTAAACTATTATTTTGGGAGAAAAACATCACTGTTCCCCACTTTGTGCTCTCATCAGCATTTGGAAACATAAAAAGAAAAGCGGGCAGACTATGGCTATATTTAAAATAAAAATACATATGTACTGCCTTCTAAAGAGTTAGGTTCCAAATCAATGTTGCAGAAGGATGAGGCAGAAATTTCTCCTTGGCAATTTCATTAATCATTGTGTTAGAACAAACTATGGCAGATGCCAGCTACACAGTTTTTTTGTAGACAGGTCAATGATAATGATTACTTTAATGAGAGATATGAATTAAAGTATTTTATATTATACTTTCAGCTGTAGCACATTTTGCCATAATGAATAAAGTCTTAAAAAAAAAAGACAATGAGTTCATTCTGCCTTATTAATTTCTGCTGCACATTTTTCCAATTGCAAACTTAAGATTGTGAATATTAGCCATACAAAAATATATTTTTAGGGACATTGGGCTTTAAGACTTCCTAAGAAATAATCTTCTGGTATACTATGTGATACTTCTAATGTCACATAATTTCCTAGAGCTTTCATTGAACTTTTTTTCTATTGAATGTTTCTCTGCTGGGTTATATTCCTACATTTATGGATAGAAATCAGATTTCTTCCATGCTCTGTAATGTCTAGAGATGAAAGGTGGATCAAAAGGAAGTAAGTTTTTCACCCATTGCACAGCAAAATATATATTGGTTGTACATACACACACATACCACATACACAGATGAACCTGCTGATGTATGTCCCAGTTGTTTTGATTGTTAAGAAAAGGGTTTTAAATTTGATATTGCTAAATTTCATCAGCTTTGCAGAAAATGAAATTTAGTATGTTATTACATATTGGCCATTTATATGGCATTGATAGCATTGTAGCAAAGTTTGACTTTTGTGTTTGATGATGAGTTCATTTACTTGTCGCCTGTGTTGGATTGGGTTCTCTAGAGAAACACAAAAACCAGCAAAGTATATATATATATATAT
>NW_006942325.1:0-1199 GCF_000298275.1 Orycteropus afer afer | reverse complement strand
TGCAATGATGAGCTCAAATATAGCAGGGATTGTGGGGCTGGCGCGGGATAGGGCAGTGTTTCGTTCTGCTGTGCATGGGGTCGCTATGAGTCAGAAACCACTTGACAGCACTTAACAACAACAACAACAACAAGCCAGGCACTATGTAGTTCTTATGGTCTCATAGTCATGTAGGATGAGGATAGCATGGTGTCCTAGTCCCTTGGACTAATTGTTTCCACGAATCTTTGGTTTTCTTCATTCTTCTTTGCTCTGGATGAGGAGAGGCCCATTGTTGCATCTAGATGGACACTTGCAAGCTTTTAAGATCCCAGTCACTACTCGCCAAATTAGGATGTAGAACAATGTTTTGTATAGTATGTTATGCCAATTGAGCTGGATGTCCCCTGTGATTGTGGTCCAGAGCCCACAGGTCCAACTTCTTGCTCCTTCTGGGTAGCTGGCTGTGGCCAAGAAATGAGTACAACCTTGTCCCTTGTCAGCTCTTCTGTACACATGGAAATTCTTATGTTGTTGTTGTTGTTATGTGCCGTCGAGTCGGACTCGACTCATATACAACATACAAATACACGTGTAGAAATATTGTCTGCCAATGCTATACATGGTCTTGGGCACACTTCTCCCTGCAAAAAACATGCCTAATAGTTCAGCATGTCCACCTATCTATCCACCCATATATCAATGTTTACTTTCACTGACAGCACAGCACTGTACGCACAAAAGGGTTCATCTTTGTTGTCCATACCTCCCATACACCTCCTTATGTCTTTCTCTTCCTCATTCAGATTTGGTACATTGCCCTTCCCTTCACCCAAAGCAATATTTGTCTCTACCTATCTAACAGTGTTTCCTACCCTACCCTACCCTCCCACCTCTGATAACCAACCAAGAAAATTTCTTTCCATATCTAAATCTTTCCTTGACTTTTTACAATAATGGACTAATACAATATCTGTCCTTCTGTGATTGACATTTCACTCAGCATAATGTCCTCCAAGTTCATCCATGTTATGTGGTTTCTTGCAGATTTTACATTAGTCTTTAGGGTTGCATAGTATTCCATTGTGTGTATGTACCATAGTTTGGTTATCCATTCTTCTGTTGATGGGCACCTAGGTTGTTTTCATCTTTTGGTTATTGTAAATAGTGCTCTGATGAACATGGGTGTGCATATATTTGTTCTTTTCCTGGCTCTCACT
>NW_006942324.1:0-1235 GCF_000298275.1 Orycteropus afer afer | reverse complement strand
TTCCTCCCTTCCCCTTCCCCGGGACTACAACTCCCTGTCCTCCTGTCTCACCTACCTCCCCAGACATCCTCCTCTGCCTCTCCCACCCTTTCCTCTCCAGACACCCAGTCCAAACGCACCAGAGATCCCACAAAAATAAAATGCTCCAATGCCTCCTGACAGGTCTGCAAACTGTCTCTCATAAAGCAGTTAATTTTAACAAACTCCGGGAGATTACCCAACTTCCAGGTGAGAACCCAGCCACCTTCCTGAACCGATTAACCGAGACCCTTACCCACTTTACCCGTCTAGACCCCTCCTTTCCGGCTGGAACCACAGTCCTAGCCACTCATTTCATAGCCCAATCAGCTCCTAACATTAGAAAGAAACTAAAAAAAAAAAAGGCTAAAGAGGAACCCCAAACTCTCATCAGAGACTGAGTAAATATGGCCTTTAAAGCCTTTAACACCTGAGAGGAAAAAGCGGAGACAGATGGGGAGGCCAGGACCCGCCAGAAGGCCTCCTTGCAGGCCAATGCCTTGCTAGCAGCCCTGAGGCCAGCACATAGTGCAGGAGACCTCCTTCCTCGGCGGCTCTCCGATCCTGCTTCAGATGTGGTAAGAAAGGGCACTGGGCCAAATCCTGCCCTCAGCCCTGACCGGCCCTCTGCCCATGTCCAGCGTGTGGTTTGAAAGGACATTGGAAGAGTGACTGTCCCTCTGTGTCAAAGCACAGAGAGCCATCCTCCCCATGCACTAACCCGCAGTCGACAATCTCGGGCCTGGCCACTGACCACTGAAGGAGCCCGGACTCCACAACCGCGATCACTCTCGCTGAGCCCAGGGCCACTGTCAAGGTAGCAGGTAAGTCAATCTCCTTTTTGATTGATATGGGGGCTACCTGTTCTGTACTCCCCTCCTTCTCAGGACCATGTTTCCCTTCCTCAGTCTCTGTTACGGGAATTAACGGGCAACCCTTAAAGCCCCCCACGACAGGCCCCCTCACCTGTTTTGTAAATAACAAAATTCTTTCACACTCATTTCTTATTATACCAACCTGCCCTACCCCCCTTTTAGGGAGAAATTTCCTCACAAAAATTAAAACCACTCTCACTTGGACTCAAGATCACTCGGCCTCTCTCCTGCCATTACTAACTGCTACCTCCCTGCAAGCACCAGCTTTCCCCATGGCCCCTGACCTTGTTGATCCATGCGTATGAAATACCACTTCCCCCTCCATTACCTCTCATCACCCTC
>NW_006942323.1:0-1235 GCF_000298275.1 Orycteropus afer afer | reverse complement strand
AATTAAGATTCTGTGATGACTTGATCCACAGTTGATTTATCGATTTTTCACCAAAGGATTAATATATAATAAAATCCTTAAAAAAAAAAAAAAAAGATTTATCATAATGTGGTTTCATTTTATTAACAGTGGAATTCCCTTTTAATATTGGATATCTACTACATGTCTGAGGATCTCTGGTGGTATAGTGGGTAATGCATTCAGCTACTAACCAAAAGGTTGGCTGATCAAACCCACCTGCCACTCCACAGAGAAAGATGAGGTAGTCTTCTTCCATAAAGATTTACACCACTGGAAACCCTATGGGGCAGTTGTACTCTGTGCTAAAGGGTTGCAATGAATCAGAATTGACTCAATGGTAGTGGGTAATATCTGTCTAGGAGCTGTAGTGATGGAATGATTAAGCACTCAACTGTTAACTGAAAGGTCAACAGTTCAAACCCACAAGCGACTCCATGGGAAAAAGATGAGGCTGTCAGCTTTCATAAAGATTATATCCTTGGGAACCCTCTGAGGTAGTTCTACTCTGTTCTGTAGGGACACTATGATTTGGAGCAGACTCAACAGCAATGGATAGTACTTGTCATATGAGTGGCATTCAGCAAGTCTTTGTGGAATGAAAGTATGAATTCATTTAAAAAATCATAAATATTTTGTGAGCACTTACTAACTGGCAAGCACTATTCTAGATGCTGGGAACTATCCTTGAACAATAGAAAAATGCCTGTTCTTGTCAAGCTTGCATTTTCATTGAATGAATGAAGGGAATGAATGATCAGATAAATGAGGAAACAGGTTAGCAGTTAAGTTTCTGGTGTAACCAAAGAGGTTGGGTGTACTACTAAGAAAACCATTTCAGAAGGTGAGGACCTTCTTGGTTATTTGAGGTAAAGAGGAACATGGGAAATGGGGTGCACTTTTCCATAGCCTGGAATCCTTTTAGGAATTGAGGTGAAGCAAATACAAAATAGGAGCCTTTGACAAAATTTTGTTCCTCCTATCAACACCGTCTTCTTGATTTTGATCTTTAATTGGTCAGTATTCCAACTGCCAATCATTATTTCCACACTGCAAGGAACTAACAATCCCAACCATATATTTTCATTGTTATTGTTGTTGTTATCTGCTGTCGAGTCAGACCTGACTCATAGCGACCCTTCCTTGGGTTTCCGAGGCAGTATCACTACGGAAGTAGATTGCCCCATCTTCCTTCCGAGGAGTGGCTGGTGGGTTTG
>NW_006942322.1:0-1235 GCF_000298275.1 Orycteropus afer afer | reverse complement strand
TAATGGGCACAAATATGGTTCTCCTACAGTTGGTTGGCCAGGTAGCTGTCTTCCAAATTTCTTGGCATAAAAGAGTGAGTGCTTCCAGCAATATGTCCATTTGTTGGAACATCTCAATTGGTATTCTGTAAGTTATTGATACCTTGTTTTTACAACTAGCAAGATAAATATTTTATGTATGGTAGTTAAGGTTGTGTCAACTTGCCTCAGCCTGGATTCAAGTGGCTGGGCAGCTGGATGTAGTGATTACTCATAATGATGTTAGTAATCAACTCCATGGTGGAATCTGCTATGAGCAGCTGGATAGCTGCCTTAGGGATGCAGTCTGCTTCCAGTATGTAAGAAGAAGCTTTAAGAAAAGTCTCTGAACTTTTTGGTATGTTTGGACCCTGTATGTAGCCAAGTCTTCATTCAGCAGCCTGCCATGTTGCCTGCTGGTCTTGGAACTATTTCTGGACTTGAACAAGTGGCCTGCCATTTTGCTTAATAATCTTGGGACTGTGCTATTTTATTTGTCCACTTTGGATTTGTCAGCCTCAGCATCCAACAGTTGCCTGAGTTAAGAGAAGCCTCCAGCTTCAGTGGGCTGGGAGCAAGAGGCAGAGCTGAATCCCAAGGTCAAGGAGCATTTACCAAGCACCTACAGCTGGCACTTGGAACTCAGATTTCTAGCCTCCTAAGCTGTAAAATAATAAATCCTTGTTAGTTAAAGCTATTTTCTTAGAGCAGCACTAGAGAACCAAAACATATGGGAATAAGAGTTAAAGAGAAGAAATACCCATTGCTACAGTTACTTTACCAAGGGTTAATGCTTCAAAAGCAGCCTTGCTGTTTAATGTCACATTATCAATTATCTAAATGCCACTGTGATAGTTGGAGCTGTGTGTCCACTTGGCTGGACCACAATTCTTTGTGGTTTAAGCAATTGTGATGTGGGTTGTTCCCATGATGGGATCAGGTATATATGTTTTGAGCAGCCAATCCATTGAAAGGGGGTTTCCCTAGGGGTGTGGCTTGCTTCCGGTATATTTATGGACATCCTGGGAAAAGAGACACTCTTCTATAGATCAGGATTCTGTTGTGCTGCCTACAACTATCCATGAGTGAACAATCCATCATTCAGTCTGGAGATCTTGGATTCGTCATTTGTTGGAGTAAATAGCCAGTATACTGCCTGCCAACCTTGAGCTCCTCAGCCCCTGCAGCTGTGTGAGTCGGGAAAAGCCTCCAGCTTG
>NW_006942321.1:0-1235 GCF_000298275.1 Orycteropus afer afer | reverse complement strand
TTGAGTTTTGTTCCACATTGTTCTCCCTCTTTATGCAGGATCTCCTACATCCCTTCCAAGTGGATGGCAGTGGTAGCTGGGCACCATCTAGTTCTACTGAAGCTATATTTTTGAATAACTTTTTTTGTGCTCTTAAATTTTACTGTTTAATGGTAAAATTAATGGTTATATTACACAAAATGTGAGTTTGTTAGGTTTTGTTGAGTAGTTTCCAACTCATATCAACCCTTTGTACAACAGAATGAAACACTGTCCAGTCGTGACTCATCCTCAGGATCATTGATATGTTTGAGCCCATTGTTGCAGAACTGTATCAATCCATCTCATTGAGGGTCTTTCTTTTGGTTGCTGATCTTCTAACAAGCATGATGTCTTGCTCCAGGGACTGGTCCCTACTAATAATATGTCCAAAGTAGGTGAGACAAAATCTCGTCATCCTCCCTTCTCAGGAGCATTCTGGTTATACTTCTTCTAAAACAGATTTTTTCATTCTTCTGCGAGTCCATGGTATGTTCATTGTTCTTCGCCAGCATCATAATTCTTATGCATCAGTTCTTCTTGGTCTTCCTTATTCTTCAGCTTTTGCATGCATTTGAGACAATTGAAAATATCATGGCTTGGGTCAAGCACGCCTTAGTCCTCAGAGTGACATCTTTGCTTTTTAGGATTTTAAAGAGGTCTTTTGAATCAAATTTGTCTAATATAATACATTCAATTTCTTGTCTGCTGCTTCCATGGGTGCTGATTGAGAATCCAAGCAGAAGAGGAAAAATGATTATAATACACTTAGCCTTTTGTGCTTCTTTTTATCAGGTCCCCTTCCCTTATAAAGTTAAGTTATTTATGTTTACAAAAATTTAAGAACTCACAAAAGAAATGATGAATAGAGTTGATTACATAAAATTTTTGAATATCAGTATTTTTTAAAAAACACAAGTATAAATATACTCAACAGAAAAAAAATATTTGAATCAAACAAGATTAAAGGAAGAGTTCATAAATGAATATAAGCAAATGAATATAGCAAAACTTAGGAATAGGGGAAGTGCATCTAGGAAATACAAAAAGTGACTAAGACATATGACTGGTAACCAGAAAGCTGGCAATTCAAACCCACCAGCCACTGCTCGGCAGGAAGGTTGGCCAGTCTACTTCTGTAGTGATACCACCTTGGAAACCCAGGGAGGGGATGCTATGAGTCAGATCCAACTCAGTGGCAGTATGTTTTTTTTTTT
>NW_006942320.1:0-1235 GCF_000298275.1 Orycteropus afer afer | reverse complement strand
CCTTAGAGTTAGGGATATCACGTTACCGTAATTTCTTATTCTTTCAGCTCTCTTGCTCAGAAAAACCACATAATGCCAATACTGCCATCACTTCTGGTACCCACCTCTCATTTCTCTCCACGGAGATCTCTTCACTTCTTAACATAGCTGGTTTAGACTCCACTGTCCATCACTTCAAGCAGTTCTGGTGGTTGAGTGGTTAAAACTTTGGGCTACTAACCAAAATGTTGGTGCTTGGAACTCGCTAACCAAAGATGAGGCAGTCAGTTTCTGTGAAGATTTGCAGACAGGTCTGATGATTTGCTTCCAAAAGGTTCAGCCTTGAAAACCCTGTGGGGCAGTTCTACTGTGTCCTATAGGGGTGTTATGAGTCAGGGTAGACTTGACAGCAGTGAGTTTGGGTTGGGTTTTGGCCATCACTTCAGCTTATTGTCAGTGTTCTTAATTCCATCTTTCCATTGTTCCATCGCAGTGTCCAGATGGACCAAGTCCAGCTACGCTTCTTCCCCTCTATACCTGAGGTATACCTCTGTACCCACCAGCCACTCTATGGAAGAAAGATGAGGCCATCTGTTTCCATAAAGATTTACAGCCTTAGAAGCCCTATGGAGGCTGCTATGAGCCGGAATAGACTTGATGGCAGTGAGGTTTTTTTGGCTTGGTATGCCTGAGGTCATATTGGGTTGTTAAGAGTAGAAATCAACTCAATGGCACATAACAACGTAACTGGGCTGATGGGAGGTCGGGGGATCGAATAATGCTGTTGTTATTATGTGCCGTCAGTGGGCCCTGATTCATAGCGATCCCTCCTTGGGTTCCCAAGGCGGTATCACTACGGAAGTAGATTGCCTAACCTTCCTTCTGAGGAGTGGCTGGTGGGTTTGAACCGCCAGCCTTCTGGTAAGCAGTCAAGTGACTTAGGCACTTTGCGGAATATTGCTACAATGTATATTCATGGTCTTGCATTTAAACCTAAGCTTCACCACTGCTTCTCAATTGTAGTAGCAGTAGTGCTTTGTTTTGTGTTCTGAGGGCTATTTTTCCTCTTTTAAAATCTGTCTATCTACCATCTCCCAGTCATTATCAGCAGAAATCTTATGACAACTCTGTCTCACACATTGATAACACATGGTGGGCACTAGAAGTGATGGCAGTATTGGCATTATGTGGTTTTTCTGAGCAAGAGAGCTGAAAGAATAAGAAATTACGGTAACGTGATATCCCTAACTCTAAGG
>NW_006942319.1:0-1196 GCF_000298275.1 Orycteropus afer afer | reverse complement strand
CTTCTGGTGACTGTAGGGTTTTTTTTTTTGCTCCTCTTTTTCTAATTGTTGGAGATGTTGGGTAAAGTAAAGGTGTTAATTTTGGCCCCTTCTTTTTTGATGTGTGGATTTATTGCCGTAAATTTCCTTCTGATCAGTGCTTTTGCTGTATCCCAGATTTTGACATGTTATGTTTTTATTCTTATTTGATTCAAGGAAATTTTTAAGTTCATTTTTCACTTCTATTGCCCAGTAGTTTCTAAGAGGGGTGTTATTCAGTTTCCATGTGTTTGCTCTTTTTTTGTTGGTCTTCTTAGTGTTGATTTCTAATTTGTGATCTGAGAAGATGCTTTGCAGTATTTCAGTGTTTTTTTTAATTTATTGAGGCTTGCTTTGTGGCCTAACATATGGTATATCATGGAGAATGTTCCACATGCTCTAGAAAAGAATATATATTGTGCTGTTGTTGGGTGAAGTGTTCTGTAGATGTCTATACGGTTAACTTGGTGAATTGTATTGTTTAATTCTTCTGTGTCTTTGTTGAGTTTCTTTCCAGTTGTTCTTTCATTGAAAGTGGTATATTAAGATCTCCTACTATTATCATGGAGGCATCTATTTGTCTTTCATTTCTCCTAAAGTCTGGTTTATGTATTTTGAGGTTTTTTATTGAGTGCATAGATATTTATTATAGTTATGTCCTCTTGTTCAACTAATCCTTTTATCATTTATAATGTCCTTCCTTCTCTCTTATGGTGGTTTTTGTCTTAAAGTCTATTTTATCAGAAATTAATATTGCCACTCCTGCAATTTTTTTTTTTTTTTTTCTTTTTCAATAGGAGAATAATAAGAAAGTGATTTAAAGTAAATTTCTATTCAAGTGAAAAATAATTGATTCCCTTATATAATAGGTTCTCTATTTAAGGGTGATTTATGCATACTAATAATTATTATTTTGTTAATAATTGCCTGACTACAGATGACCTTTAATGAGGAATCAAAATCTTTATGCACCACAGTAAATATTTATTGTGACAAAGTAAACCAGGTATGGATTATTTTTAAACTTTTTTATTGTGATTTAGGTGAAAATATACAGAAGAAATTTATTTTCCATTCAGCAATTCATACACATTTTGTTTTGTGACATTGATTGCAATCCCCACAATGTAACAGCACTCTTTCCACTTTCTCCCTATTTTTACTGTTTCCATTCATTC
>NW_006942318.1:0-1235 GCF_000298275.1 Orycteropus afer afer | reverse complement strand
GTTCTGCTGTGTATGGGGTCTCTATGCATCAGAGATGACTCCACGGCACCTAACAACAACAAAACCTCCCTGAGCCTTCAGCTTGGGAAGATAGTTCTTTGAGAAATTTTTCTCACTGTCTTTTTTCTTGCTGCAAGAAATAAAATCCAACTTACCATTTCTGTTTCTCTCTATTATTATTGAGTTAAAATGGTGAACCCATTGTGTTGAGTTTCAAATTTGGGAAGACTCTACTGGAACATGGGGGAGAAGTGTCTAACTCTTAAGTTTGAGCCAGGAAAAAAATCTACCCTAAAGTGGCAAAGTCCACCCCAGTGAATGAGTAACATGGCCACTTGAACCTCTTTGTATTCAGCCACTTTGACAGTGGGTGAGTCAGTCACTCTGTGGGATGATTTTCCTTTGGCCTGACAAGATTAAGATTGGATTTTTCTGTCTGTCTGTCTTTGCCTCTGGTAAAGGTACCTAGTTTTGGGGAGAGTCTTAGACATCTGTACCTTGGAGATGGGGAGATTGAAACCTCTCTATGATGTTGACTAGCCTCAGGGAAAAGAGCCCAGGCTGAAGAATCTCCTAAGACTCTGAACAAATCACATCTCACCTGGTCTGACATTTGGTTCCTGTGTTGAAGGTTTTAGCCCCCAGTCTGGCATGCCAGCCAGGAGGAGCAAGCACATGGGATCTGTGCTTCAAGTTCCAGGTCTGGATGAAGCACACTTGAGATTGATCGTCTCTTTTGTTGTCTTAAAACTGGTGTGCTTGTGAAAACATGCTGCTTTGTGTTTGAAGAGGATACTCAGGTTATAGAAAGGAGTAGCTATCATTCCAGGTAGTCAAAGCATCCCTTCCTATGTTTGACTCCTAAAGAGTTATGGAAAAGATTTTGGAAGGAGATTCTAGAAACCCAATCCAGGAGTAAGAGGTGGAGGATTGCACATAGTGTCATCCTTGACTTGAGGTTTAGTTGTAAGGAAGGAGTGGACTCAGGACTCATGGCAAGGGACTTCTATAAGAATTCATTATTGCATTCAAGATAATAGACTATCAGTCAAAGAAGAAATGATATTTAATTTGGTTTAAATATTGGGGAATTAGGTCTCTCATTCAACATTGCTCAAAAACCCCAAACAACAGAAAATATATAAAAGGGCAATTATACATTGAAATTAAAATGGGTAATAAACAAAGCACCCCTAAGATTTCCCCTTCTCTTAAGTTTGTACCTGAAGTGTGGA
>NW_006942317.1:0-1199 GCF_000298275.1 Orycteropus afer afer | reverse complement strand
GCAATGGGAAGGTATATATAAAAGCCTGAAGGAGAAAATTTTCCAAACAAGAATTATAAAACCAGCAAAATTTTCCCTCAAATATGATGGTAAAACTTAGGACATTTCAAGATAAGGAGAAATTAAGAGAATTTTTTTTTTTTAAATGAAACTAACCTTAAAGAGATACTAAAGGAAATCCTGTAGACAGAGAATTAATAATAGCAAACAACAACTGACTATAGATATACATGATGACACAACCCAGAGACAAACCCAGTATGGAAGTATTCAAAGTAAAATGCACTTACAAAATTGTAAAAAGGAAACTAGAGACATCAATTAACATATGAAGACAACTACAAATCAAAAAGAAGGAAAAAGAGTGCAGTTACAGAACTGCTAAATGGTGAGAATGTCAAGAGTGTTGCAAAATAAAATGGATTGGTCTAAACTGGGAGAGAAAATTATAAATCACAGGGTAACCTCAAAGAAAAAGATCAACCTTTGCATCACAATAAAAAAGAGGACAAAACAAATATTAAGTAAATACTATTACAATAGCAACAAAGGAAATGATAACATAATTCCTAAACAAAATGAGCTCAGCACAGAAATTTATATGGAATAAGAAAACCAGGAGCACCATGAAAAATCACATAAAAAAAATGACAGCAACAAATTCATACGTGTTGATAATAACACTGAAGTAAATGGATTAAATGCACCACTCAGGAGATGCAGAGTTGCAACCTGGATAAGAAAACATAATCCATCAATATGCTTTCTACAAGAGACACACTTTAGAGAAAAAGACAAAAATAGACTAAAAGTCAAAGGTTAGAAAAAGATATATCAAGAAAATGGCAACCAAGAAAGACAGAAGTAGTAATATTAATTTCTGATAAAATTGACTTTAAGACAAAAACCACCATAAGAGACAAGAATGGGCATTATATACTGATTAAAGGATCAATGGAACAAGAAGATGTAACTATAATTCATATCTATGGAACCAATGAAAGAGCTCCAAAATACATAAATCTGACTTTAAAAGAATTGAATCTGCAAATAGATGACTCCACAGTCATAGTTGTTGTTGTTGTTGTTATGTGCCGTCGAGTCAGGCCTGACTCATAGCAACCCCTCCTTGGGTTTCCGAGGCAGTATCACTACAGAAGTAGGATTGCCCAACCTTCCTTCCGAGGAGTGGCTGGTGG
>NW_006942316.1:0-1235 GCF_000298275.1 Orycteropus afer afer | reverse complement strand
GCTTGAATATTTTGGATATTTAAAGAGACAGCGCTCTCACAGATTCCTGGGGCTTAAGAACACATTCTGCTTTCCAACAACCCCAAGGACACTCTGCACCTGCAAGACTGAAAAGGTACCACATTCTTCTTGTTACTCTTATACCCCACACCCACTTGGTGAATGGAGGTGCAGCCATCACCCACCCCCACCTACCTTCTGGGCCCCACAGGAATTCCATCACAGGGTCTGTGCTCAGATGGAACCTGGGTGCCCTGCCCTGTCCTCCACCGATTTTTTTTTCTTTCTTTTTTTATTTTTTGCCTTCTTTTTTCTGGTGATTACTTTCCTTGTATTTGTCTGTTTTAAAACAACTATTATTAATAATACTTTTGTCCTTTTTACTATATTTCTTAATCTTCCCCTCCCAGGTCCTAGTTTTCAGCATTTTTTCTTTTCCCTGTTCCTGGTGGAAATTTTTTAAAAATTTGTTTTTGTTTTTGTTTTTCTTCCCCCTTTTTCTCATTCCTTGTTTTTCTTTTTGCATTTTTTCCCTTTGTTGATCTCCTTCTCTACTTTTTCTCTCTTAGTGCCCTATCCCCAGATACTGCAGGTTTTCTTGTTTTTCCTTCTCCTTTTTCCCCATTCTTCCCTGCCTCACCCAATAGAAGAACCACATTAAGCCACCACAACACCTGCTCATCCCAACTCTAAATCCCCTTTTTTTTTTTTTTTTTTTTTTTTGTTACTGTTCCTGTGGGATGACACGGTGTGTTTTTTGTCCATGTGCTTTTAGTTTTTTGATGGTTATTCAGGTGTAATTTGTGTCTAACTGAGTGGGAGACAACAACAGTCCCCATAAAACACAACTATACCCACACCTCCGGCAACTTCACTTACTGAGCGAGAGCCACTACCTCCTTCTCCACCAATGGGCCAATGATAAAAAAACACAAAGAAGAGCCTGAATCACCCTTGGCTGCACTTCACAAACAGTTAACAGAGATCTAAATACAACAACACCACGATGCCTCGGAAAAAAACAGACCATGATAGTCCACACAAAGAAGCAGGATAAAGTGGTAAAAACAAGGAAACAGGATACAGACCCAAAACGCATCCCTGAGGAAGAAGCAGCATTGGAACTCTCTGATAAGGAATTCAAAAGAATTGTCTTTAGGTATCTTCAAAGGATTGAGAGACAGACCAAAGAAAACACAGAAAAAACCTTACAAGAATTTTGGAAGAAAATACAA
>NW_006942315.1:0-1235 GCF_000298275.1 Orycteropus afer afer | reverse complement strand
GAAGGCTGGCGGTTCAAACCCACCAGCCACTCCTCGGAAGGAAGGTTGGGCAATCCTACTTCCGTAGTGATACTGCCACGGAAACCCAAGGAGGGGTCGCTATGAGTCAGGGCTGACTCGACGGCACATAACAACAACAACAACAAGCTGCCCAGCCACTCAGCCAGGCCCAGCCAAGTTGACATACAACTTTAACTACCATATTTAGCCTCTGGATTAATCCAACCCTGAAGCTTACCTGGAGAATCCCTGGGTTTCTCAAACTGTTAATACTCTTGGTTGCTAACCAAAAGATTGGGGCTCCAGTCTACCCAGAGGAGCCCTGAAAGAAAGGTCTGGTGATCCATTTCTGAAAAATCAACTATAGTGATGCACATGGAGTTTCCTAGTCAGGGACAACTACATGGTAACTAGTCTGGTCTGGTCTGGAGTTTGCCTGCTTCTATCGATATGTGATCAAACCAAAACCAAACCCACTGCCATCAAGTCAATTCTGACTCATAATGACACTTAAAGATGGTGTAGAACTGCCCTATAGGATTTCCAAGGCTGTAAATCTTTACAGAATCAGACTGACTCATCTTTCTCCCATGGAGAGTCTTGTGGATTCAAACCACTGACCTTTTGGCTAGCAACTAGATGCTGTAACCACTATGCCAGTGGAGCTCCTTGATACATAATAAAAATAAAATACCAAACTCACTGTCATCAAGTCCATTCTGGTTTTCAAAGCTGTATCCTTAAGTAAGCAGATCACCTCATCTTTCTTTTACAGAACACATGGTTGGTTCGAACTACCAAGCTTCTGGGTAGCAGCCAAAAGCCTTAACCACTACACCACCAGAGTTACTTGGTATGTGATAGGTGAACCAATAAATATCTTTTTGTTTAAATCATGTGGACCTGGGTTTTTTTTTATGTGTGCCTATGGGACATCGGGAGATCTGGTAGCATAGTGCCTAAGGCACTTGACTGCTAACCAGAAGGCTGGCGGTTCAAACCCACCAGTCACTCCTCAGAAGGAAGATGGGGCAATATACTTCCGTACTGATACTGCCTCGGAAACCCAAGGAGGGGTCGCTATGGGTCGGGTCCGACTCAAAGGCATATAACAACAACAACATGGGACATCAGTATGGAATGTCAATTAGATAGAACCTAAGGGGTTATCTGGGAGTTCTGATAGCATAGTGGCTAAGGCACTTGACTGCTAACCAGAAGGCTGGCGGTTCAAA
>NW_006942314.1:0-1236 GCF_000298275.1 Orycteropus afer afer | reverse complement strand
AAACCCACCAGCCACTCCTTGGAAGGAAGGTTGGGCATTCCTACTTCCGTAGTGATACTGCCTCGGAAACCCAAGGAGGGGTCACTATGAGTCGGGGCTGACTCGATGGCAAATAACAACAGCAAAAACATCATTAATATTGCACGCAAGTATCATCTTACTAAAGAAAATTCAAAAACAATTACAGCAGTATATTGACAGAGATCTTCTAGAAATGCAAGCTGGATTCAGCAGAGGATGTGGAAAAAGGGATATCATTGCTGATGTCAGATGGATCTGAGCTTAAAGAAATGAATACCAGAAAAATGTTTATTGTGTTTTATTGACTATGCAAAACATTTGATTGTGTGGATTGTAACTAATTATGGATAACATTGAGAAGAATGGGAATTCCAAAACACTGATTTGTACTCCTGAGGAACTTGTACACAGATCAGGAGGCTGCTGTTTGAACAGAACAAGGGGATGTTGTATGGTTTAAAATCAAGAAGGGAGTGCATCCTTTCATTATACTTATTCAATCTGTATGTTGAGCAAATAATCTGAGATGCAGGAGACCGACAAGATGGCGGACTAGGCAGAAAAACTGCACAGACTCTCTTCAACAAAGAAAAGGAATACCAATTAACACAGACACAGAAGATAATCCTGGACCTCTGAGCCTTGAAGGGAAGGATATAGAAGTGGACTAAACCCCAACTAGCAGAATTTGCATGAACATACCAAAAAAGGAGACATACGGAGCTGCGGTCTGGCAGCGATCCTGATGGCACAGACAGGTTGGAGATTCCCGAGTGGTGGTAGGACTTAAGAATTAACCAAAAAATCAGCCTTGCTAGCCAGGGACTGCATGGAGTACTGTGCACTGTGGCTGGGGAATAAACGGAGAAGGTGAAGAGTAAGACCGGCAGAGCTGTGGATTTTTGACAGTCTGGAGGGCACCACCATTTTCAAGGTTTAAAAGCGGCTTGACTATTTTGGATATTTAAAGAGACAGTGCTCTCACAGATTCCTGGGGCTTAAGAACATGTTCTGCTTTCCAGCAAACCCAAAGCCACTCCGGACCCCACAAGACTGAAAAGGTACGGCATTCCTCTTGTTACTCTTATACCCGACACCCACTTGGTGAATGGAGGTGCAGCCATCCCCCACTCCCACCTACCTTCTGGGTCCACAGGAACTCTATCACATTCTGTGTGCTCAGACAGAGCCTGGGTGCCCTGCCCTGTCCTGTAC
>NW_006942313.1:0-1236 GCF_000298275.1 Orycteropus afer afer | reverse complement strand
TCTGTGGTGTAACTTCCAGCAATATGGAAACCACCACAGTATAACAAATTGAACGATAAATGGTGGGGAAAATAATATAGACTCATAGTGACCCCCATTGAGTTTCCAAGGCTGTAAATCTTTATCTAATTGGTTGTTTTTGTTAGGTGCTGTTGAGTTATCTCTGACTCATAGCAACTCTATGCACAGCAGAATGAAACACTACCCAGTCCTGAGCCAGCTCCAAGATTCTTGCTATGCTTGAGCCCATTGTTGCTGCCACCATGTCAATTGATCTCTCTGAGGGCCTTCCCCTCTTTTGTTGACCCTCCACCTTACCAAGCTTGACATCCTTCTCCAGGCAATGGCACTTCTGACAACATGACCAAAGTATGTGAGACGAAGTCTGGCCATTCTCGCATCCAAGGAACATTCTGGCTGCAATTCCTCCAGGACAGATCTGTTCTTTCAGCAGTCCACAGGACTTTCAGCATTCTTTGCTAACACCACAGCTCAAAAGCATCAATACTTCTTCAGTTTTCCTTATTCATTGTCCGGCTCTCACATGCATACGAGGTGATTGAAAATACCATGGCTTGTGTCAGGTGCACCTTAGTTCTCAAGGAGAAATCTTTGCTCTTCAGCACTTGAAAGAGGTCCTTTGCAGCCAATTTGCTCATTGCTATCTGTTGTCTGAAGTCCTGACTTCTGCTTCCTTTGGCGTTGATTATAGAACCAAGTAATGTGAGGTCTTTGACTATTTCAATCTTTTCTCAATTTATCATAATGCCGCTTATAGGACCAGTTGTGAGGATTTTTGTTTTCTTTATATTGAGATGTAATCAATAATGCAGACTGTATTCTTCAATCTTCATCAGTAAGTACTTCAAGTCATCCTCACTATTAGCAAGCAAAATTGTTTCATCAGCATATCATAGGTTGTTAATGATTCTTCCTCCAATCCTGATGCCATATTTTTCTTCATATACTCCAGCTTCTCAGATTATTTGCTCAGCATACAGATTGAATAAGTATGGTGAAATGATAAAACCCTGGCACACTTCCTTCTTTATTTTAAACCATGTAGTCCTCTTTTTTTCTGTTCAAATGACAGCCTCCTGGTTTATGTACAGGTTCCTCACAAGTACAGTAAATGTTCTGGAATTCCCATTCTTCCAATGTTACCCACAATTTGTTTTAATCCACACAATCAAATGCTTTTCCATAGTCAATAAAATACAAGTAAACATCTTTCTG
>NW_006942312.1:0-1206 GCF_000298275.1 Orycteropus afer afer | reverse complement strand
CCTTCCCTTTTTCTTTTCTTCCTTCTGTTCTCTGAGACAATTTGCATAGCATAAAATTCACCATTTTGAAATGCACAATTCTTTTAGTATGTTCACAGAGTTGTGCAACCATCACCACTCTCTAATTGCAGAACATTTTCATCATCCCCAAAGAAACCCCATACCCATTAGATGTCACTTCCAATTTCTCCCTCTCCCCCTAACCTCTGGCAACTATGAATCTACTTTCTGTCTCTAAGGATTTCCTATTCTGGTCATTTCATATAAATGGAATCATACAGTATGTGGTCTTTTGTGTCTGGATTCTTTAACTTGGCATAATGTTTTCAACATTCATCCATGTTGTAGCATGTGTAAAAACTTCACTTTTTTATGGCTGAATAATATTCCATTGTATGAATAGACCACATTTTAGTTAATGGATTATATATTTAGATATCTGTGTTCATATTCATATGTGGTTATATTAATTTGTATATGCTTACAAATGTATAGAATTTTTGTTTTGAAAGATACTCAAGGCATTCATAACAGTGTTTCTGGGGACAGGGATTGGGGGACTGAAGTCTGGGCAAGAGAGAAAATTACTTTTCATTGTTGTAAAAATTACTTTTTAATGTTTAAATTTTTATTTCAACTAAAAAAATGAGTTGGTTTTCCATATAAAAACTAGTTAATTTTTTTAAAAAAAGAAGCATCCTTTAAAAATTATATGTTCCTCTAACACTTTTAAAAGAATGTGAATATGTTATTTGTTGTTTTCAGTCCAAGTATTTTGATAAATGTAGAAGCCAATATCTGTGTTATTTTGAGTATTTGATATTGCAGTTGTAAGCACAGCAATTTTAACTCAGTTGAATGATAGCCCTATAAGCAAGTACTAATGTTACCAAAGAGATATTCTTCACTCTAAATAAGACGTAGAAAAACTATTTTAATGATAGGGCTTTTCTGTTGTTGTGATATATTCTCAATGAACACTTGTTAATTTAACTTTTTTCTAAAACAAAACTGCCTCTTCAAACACCAATTACTCTGACCAGTACTTTAAAGGGACTAGATAAACTACAATGGCAAGTTAAGATAACATGAAGTCAGCATTAGGAATCAATATGTTAAATGAATTGAAATATGCTGTTATACAAAAGTGGTTTGCCCATGGCTAAAGGAAAGTTCACATTCAAGTTTTGAGTCTGTTTATGGATT
>NW_006942311.1:0-1236 GCF_000298275.1 Orycteropus afer afer | reverse complement strand
AAAAAAAAAAAAATTACTGGAATTAATAGAAAGGTTCAGCAATGTGGCAGGATACAAGGTCAACATACAAAAATCAGTTGGATTCCTCTATATCAACAAGGAGTCCTCTGAAAAGGAAATAAAGAAAATAATACCATTTACAATAGCTACCAAAAAGATTAAATATTTATGAATGAATCTTACTAGAGACACAAAAGACCTATACAAAAAAAAAAAAACCATGAAACACTACTACAAGAAACTACAAGGCATCTACATAAATGGAAAAACATGCCTTGCTCATAGGCAGGAAGATTGAATATTGTGAAAATGTCATTATTACCTAAAGCAATCTACACTTTCAGTGGAATCCTCATCCCATTTTTCAAGGACATGGAAAAAACCAATCACTAATTTCATATGGAAAGGAAAGATATCTCGGATAAATAAAGCACTGCTGAAGAAGAAAAACAAAGTAGGAGGTCTCCCATTCCTGGATCTCAAAACCTACTATACAGCCATAGTAGTTAAAACAGCATGGTATTGGTACAATGAGACAGATAGACCAATGGAACAGAATCGAAAACACAGAAATAGACCCATCCACCCATGGACAACCGATCTTTGACAAAGAACCAAAACCCATTAAATGGGGGAGAGATAGCATCTTTAACAAATGGTGCTGGCAAAATTGGATATCCACTTGCAGAAAAATGAAACAAGATTCATACCTCACCCCATAAACAAAAACAAACTCAAGTTGGATCAAAGACTTAAATGTAAAACCCAAAACTATAAAGCTCATCAAAGATAAAATAGGGACAAATCTAGGGGCCCTAATCTATAGCATTAATAGACTATCAAGCATATCCCAAAATGCAGTAGTAGTGGAAGAGAAGCTAGCTGACTGGGACCTTTTAAAAATTAAATTCTAATGCACATCTAAAGACTTCTCCGAAATGGTAAAAAGAGAACCTGCAGATTGAGAAAAAATATTTGGTTGTGACTTATCTGACAGAGGATTATCTCCAAAATTTATAGAAAACTTCAACACCTCAACACCAAAAAGACAAACAACCCAGTTCAAAAATGGACAAGGGACATGAACAGACACTTCCCTAAAGAAGATAAACTGACAGCCAACAAACATGAGGAAATGCTCATGATCATTATCCATTGTTATGTGCCATCAGGGAGCTCTGGTAACATAGTGGCTAAGCACTTGACTGCTAACCAGAAGGCTGGCGGTTCAAACCC
>NW_006942310.1:0-1236 GCF_000298275.1 Orycteropus afer afer | reverse complement strand
TAGTTCTTATATATAGAGAGAGAGAGAGAGAGGGAGAGAGAGAGAGGGAGAGGGAGAGGGAGAGGGAGCGCGAGAGCGTGAGTGAGAGCTCTGGTGGCATAGTGCCTAAGGCACTTGACTGCTAACCAAAAGGCTGGCAGTTCAAACCCACTAACCACTCCTCGGAAGGAAGGTTGGGCAATCTACTTCTGTAGTGATATCGCCTTGGAAACCTAAGGAGGGGTCGTTATGAGTTGGGTCTGACTCGACGGCACATAACAGCAACAACATGGATAGTTCTTAAAAGAGCTTAATGTTCAATGCAGACTTTTTTTTTTTCTTTTTTTACTGGTTAAGCTAAACTATTTCTCAGTTTTATGAAGACTTTAGGAGATATTTTTGGTTTAAAGATTATCTCAGGGCAGTGGAGGTGTAGTGCCTATAGCATATGACTGCTAACTAGAAGGTTGGTGGTTCAAACCTACCAGCCACTCTGTGGAACGAAGATCAGGGCAATCTACTTCCATAAAGATTTACTACCTTGGAAACCCAATTGGGGTCACTATGAGTTGGAATCAACTCGGTGGCAGTGAGTTTGTTTTTTTGGTTCAGGGCAATAGTTTCAAGAGCTCATCTACCCTCCATGGCTCCAGAAAGTCTAGAATCTATGAAAATTTAAAATGTTCTGCATTATTCCCCTTTTGATCAGAATTATTCTATGGAATTTTTGATCAAAATGTTCAGTGATGGTAGCTGGGTACCATCCATTTCTTACGGTTTCATGGCAAAGGAGGCAGTTGTTCATGGAGTCAGTTAGCCACACATTCCACATCCTCCTCCTATTCCTGACTCTACTTCTCTCAGAGGTTGTTTTAATACTTATTCATTACCTATGCTAGAAAACACCTTGCCTCACATTCTGTGTGCTCAACACTCACTAAAAGCCAACTCTATTAAAATATTCTGAAGTCTATTTAGTATTACTTCCTCACCCTTGAGAAAGAGCAAATTACTGTAGCTTGTAGGCAGGGCTTCTCAAGGAGCAAATAATAGGTGGCAAACAAAATAAGCTCAGAAACTCTGGAAAATTTATAGGCTGCACTCACTGAACAGGAAGGGAATGGTGAAAGAAAATTGTTTGCAAATATCTGTATCTATCAAAACTACATACCTGTATCTATATGTTGCAGTTGGGAGCTCTGGTAGCACAGTGCCCAAGGCACTTGACTGCTAACCAGAAGGCTGGCGGTTCAAACC
>NW_006942309.1:0-1237 GCF_000298275.1 Orycteropus afer afer | reverse complement strand
TCATAGCGACCCCTCCTTGGGTTTCCGGGGCAGTATCACTATGGAAGTAGGATTGCCCAACCTTCCTTCCGAGGAGTGGCTGGTGGGTTTGAACCTCCAGCCTTCTGGTTAGCAGTCAAGTGCTTTAGTCACTATGCTACCAGAGCTCCTATGTGGTGTTATACCAAGAGTTAAAAATAACAAGTAAATGGCTTGGCCTTTGATACAACAAAGACTTTAGTAGAAAGTAGGCACCTGAATAAACATTGAACAGACACACCAATTCATGAAATCCTGGGGCATGTAAGAGGCAGTTCATAAACATCAACATTATTCCCTAGCTTCTAGTATTCCACAAAGAAGATTAACAATACATTACTGCCATATTTCATGAAATTGAAGGTGAAAGGACACATTACTATTTTTTGTGCCACTCTTAAAAAATCAGTTGCCATTGAGTCAATTCCAACTCAGCAACCTCATGTGTGTCAGAGTAGGACAGTGCTCTGTAGGGTTTCCAGGGGCTAACTTTTCAGAATTAGGCCCTTCTTCCAAGGCATCTCTGGGTGGACTACTAAAGGAGGAAAATATGCTGCCAATTAAACTTTGACACATTACTTTCTTAACATCACTGGTGAGACATCTTGATTTTAGAGATGTTAAAATATCGATTGATTTGTTGTGTTTAGCATGCCCCTAAAAAATTGCAATAGAGCTGGGAAGCCTCAGGAAAATACACAGTTAAATTGACAACCAAGTTTGAGGGTCTTCTCGTAGAGGAAAAACAAGGACTCTTCAGAAAGACAGAAGCTTGAGAGAGGGTAGAAAGCAAGCCTGCAAAATCACGTGGGATACAAAAAGATACAAAACATGGGGAGCTGACAAACAAAATACAGGCATATGAGTTGAACATTTATCTCAAGTAGATACACTCCTTGGAGAGAACAATCATGGGAGAAAGAAGGGCTGCTTATGCACAGCTAGCTCAGGGGGCAGGAGTGTATGGAGGGATGGACACTGGGAAGAGGTAGCTATGGGGAGGAAGTGGGAGGGAGTTGTTGCATTGTGGTAAACTGTGGTCAATGACATGAGACAAAGTATATGTGAACTGCTGTATGGAAGTGAATTTGCTCTGTAAATCTTGACCCAAATCACAATTAAAAAAAAAAAAAAAAAAAAACATGGGGAGCTGAAGTCAGTAGTTTGAGGTTCTGGTTGTGACTTCCTATCACTGATCAAGTTACACGAGGAAATAACC
>NW_006942308.1:0-1202 GCF_000298275.1 Orycteropus afer afer | reverse complement strand
GATGCTTTTGAGCTGTGGTGCAGGCGAAGAGTGTGGAAAGTACCATGGACTGCTAAAGAACTAACAGATCTGTCCTGGAGGAAGTGCAGCCAGAATTCTCCTTGGAAGCAAGAATGGCCAGACTTCGTCTCACCTATTTTGGTCATGTTGTAAGAAGGGACCATTCCCTGGAGAAGGATGTCATCCTTGGTAGGATGGAGGGTCGACGAAAGAGGGGGAGGCCTTCAACGAGACAGATTGACACGGTGGCTGCGATGATGGGCTCAAGTATAGCAGGGATTGTGGGGCTGGCGTGGGATTGGGCAGTATTTCGTTCTGCTGTGCATGGGGTCGCTATGAGTCGGAAACGACTCGACGACACTTAACAACAACAACAACATATTTGATTGGCAAGCTCTTTTCGTGTGTCCAACATTCTGTTTTTAAAGCTTTGTAGTGAGCTTTTGGGTTCCTCAACAGTTTCGTGAACTAAGATATTCCTATACTAGTTTCTATTGCCAATTACTTTCCTTACACTACCTTTTTGGGTACCTTTTACCTTTTGGGAGCTGTGGTAGCGTAGTGCCTAAGGCACTTGACTGCTAACCAGAAGGTTGGCCGTTCAAACCCACCAGCCACTCCTCGGAAGGAAGATGGGACAATCTACTTCTTTAGTGATACTGCCTCAGAAACCCAATGAAGGGTCACTATAAGTCGGATCCAACTCGAGGGTACATAACAACAATACTACCTTTTACGTTAACAAGTTTTTATCTTCCTTTTTTCGATACTGCAGATCTAACTCAAGATTACCTTCTCCCCTCCCCTCAGTGCTCGGTGCCCTCTATCTCAGTGATCCGTCATTGATGCAGACTACAGCTGTTACTACCTCCACCAGCAATCTAGGACCTACCACAGTGCTGGCGGGAATGCTTCTTGCAGGTAAGCTAATGTTGCCTTCATGGAGAACAGACCACCATTTATCTCAGGGAACCATTTTAAGCATGCAGAATTCTCAAAGAGGGAAAAAAAAGTGCTTAGATGTTTACCCAAGAAGCCTTCCAGAAGTTCTGGAAAGGAGGAAGTGCCTAACCCAGGACCTATCATATAACAGGTAGTTACAAATATTTGCAGAATAAATATCAATTTCCATCATCACAATCGTCTGTGTCTCTGTTCTACCTCCCACAGTTCCTAAGAATTATTATTTTTCAAAACCATAA
>NW_006942307.1:0-1237 GCF_000298275.1 Orycteropus afer afer | reverse complement strand
TAATTATTTTTAAATTTTATTTTACTTTTTTTTTTTTATTTTAAGAATTTGTTTTACATTCAATGTTACCTGTACATTTAGTTTCATTCCCCATTTACCATGTCCAGCCCTAATGCAGTCTCCTCCCCTCCCTACCCTGTAACCCTCCTCCTGTGCCCCTCATATTTATGCATTCCTGTTTGTTCTGCATTTCCTCAATTTGAGTGTTGCTCCTCTGATGTCCCATGGTCTATTGCTCTAAGGGATGTATTACCATAGAGTATGTGGGTGCGTCATCCTGAATCTAGTGGTCTGCTTGTACATCCTGTTAACTATTGGGTTGAGAGCAAGCCCTGGGGGTGCATTTTATTCCAAGTGCAGATTGTATTCCAGGGCCACAGTATTGGGAGTCCCACCAGATTTCATCAGACCAGTAACTCTGGTCATTATTGAGTTTTGGATTTTGTTCCACATTTTTCCTGCGATTCTATCCAGGATCTCAAGATTTGATCCTTTCCTGAGTGGTTGGCATTGGTAGGCGGGCAATGTCTAGTTCTTCTGGTCTCAAGGGCCATTGTGTTCTATGGATGATTGCTTCCAAATGCCCTTGTTTTTTTCTTTTTCTTTTCTTTTTTTTCTTTTTTTGCGTTCTTCTTCACTTATGACACCAGGAGACTGTTAACTGCATCTGCATCCTAAATGGCCACTTGAAACTTTTAAGATCCCAGTTGTTACTCACCAATGTAGGATGTGTAACAAGGCTTTTATGTATTTTGTTGTGTCAACTGAGTCTGGTGTCCCCCAGTACTATGATCCTGAGTCGGTAGATCTACTGGATCTCTCTCCCATAGTGTCTGGTTGTCTGTGAGGGATTACTCTGTGTCTGTCTTCTCTTGTTTCTGTAAGGACTGCAGGTATTTTGTATCATGGGTGTCTGTGCAATATTAGGCTCAGCTGAATCTATCCTTGGTCTAGCATATACTTCTGTTCATTGACCCTCATCTCATCATCTCAGGTGTTTATGTGTTTATCTGTAGCCTGGTGTTTGGTGTTAATGGTGATGCACTATTGTAGACACATTGGTTGGTATTAGCATCTGTTATCTATCTCTTATGTGCACAATTTGGTGTCCTCCCATTTCCTAATGTTATCATAATGGTCACAGATTCTTCCTGTTTATCCATCCCCCTACCCACATCAGTGTGTAGGCCCCAACTAGCCCAAAATTAATCCCTCCTCTTCCCTTCCCATCCCTGGA
>NW_006942306.1:0-1179 GCF_000298275.1 Orycteropus afer afer | reverse complement strand
ATTTGATTGTGTGGATCAAAACAAATTATGGATAACATTGAGGAGAATGGGAATTACAGAACACTTGATTGTACTCATGAGGAACCTACACACAGACCAGGAGGCTGTCGTTCGAACAGAACAAGGTGAAACTACATGGTTTAAAATCAAGAAGGCAGTGCATCAGTGTTGTATCATTTCACCATACTTATTCAATTTGTATGCTGAGTGAATAATCAGAGAAGCTGGATTATATGAAGAAGAACGTGGCATCAGGATTGGAGGAAGACTCATTAACAACCTGTGATATGCAGGTGTCACAACTTTGCTTGCTGAAAGTGAGGGTGACTTGAAACACTTACTGATGAAAATTGAAGACTACAGTCTGCAGTATGGATTACATCTCAATATAAAGAAAACAAAAATCCTCACAACTGGACCAGTAAACAGCATCACAATAAATGGAGAAAAGATTGAACTTGTCAAAGACTTCATGTTACTTGGTTGTATAAGCAACACCAATGGAAACAGCCGTCAAGATATCAGATGATGTATTGCATTGGACAAATCTGCTGCAAAGGACCTCTTTCAAGTAGTGGAGAGCAAAGATGTCTCCTTGAAGACTGAGGTGTGCCTAACCTAAGCCATGGTATTTTCAATCACCTCTTATGTATGTGGGAGCTGGACAATGAATAAGGATGACTGATGCTTTTGAGTTGTGATGTTGGTGAAAAATACTGAGGGTACTATGGACAGCTAAAAGGATTAACAAATCTGTCCTGAAAGAAGTGCAGCCAGAATGCTCCTTGGAAACGAGAATGGCCAGACTTTGTCTCACCTACTTTGGTCATGTTGTCAGAAGGGACCATTCCATAGAGAAGGACATCATGCTTGGTAAAGTGGAGGATCAATGAAAACTGGGAAGGCCCTCAACAAGATAGATTGACACAGGGGCTGCAATGATGGGGTCAGGTACAGCAGGGATAAGTGAGGCTGGCACAGAACTGGGCAGTTTTTAGTTCTGTTGTACATAGGGTTTCTATGAGTTGGAGATGACTCAAAGGCACATAACAACAACAACAATACACACACACACACATATATACATACACACACATGCACATATGGGAGCTCTGGTAGCATAGTGCCTAAGGCATTTGACTGCTAACCAGAAGGCTGGCGGTTCAAACCCACCAGCCA
>NW_006942305.1:0-1237 GCF_000298275.1 Orycteropus afer afer | reverse complement strand
GGCTACATGCAGGGTCCAAGCGTGCCATAGGCTAGAGACCATTCTCAAAGGTGTCTCCTTATATACAGGAAGCAGACCACATTCCCAAAGGCAGCTACCCAGCTGCTTGTGGTAGATCCGACCATGGAGTTAATCCTGGGGATTAACTACCACCAGCCACCCAGCCATTCAACCAGGCCCAGCCAAGTTGACACACAAACCAAACTACCACAACCTGATATATTGATTTTTATTTGAGTTGCTGTTAGTCCCCTCCCAGGTGAGATTCATTTAAAGGTAAACATCTACTTAGATTCTACCTTAACTTGAGTGAATGATGACAGGAATTCAGAGACTGTTACACAGCATGAAGGAAAGGGGAAGGAGGCTTTTGAGCAGGGCAGTGGTCCTTCGTCCCTCAAATGGCACCTACTGGTGAAGTAGTCCTGATTGTAGCAGGGCATGATTTGGGAACTCTAGCACAAATCCGGGGCAGGGGGGCAGGAATTCAGAGAGTTGTGCTGCAAACTTCTCATTGTTGTTGTTGTTGTGTGCCGTCGAGTCAGCCCTGTCTCATAGCGACCCCTCCTTGGGTTTCCAAGGCAGTATCACTACGGAAGTAGGATTGCCCAACCTTCCTTCCAAGGAGTGGCTGGTGGGTTTGAACTGCCAGCCGTCTGGTTAGCAGGCAAGTGATTTAGCCATTATGCTACCAGAGCTCCCATCTCAGCTTAGAGGTGTGCATTTTGTCTAGTAGTTTTCTAGAGCAATGTCTTTCACTTATGACCTCATCCCTTGCTCAGATGATAAGAAATACTGTTCACCAGAGAGAGTTTTCAGTATCCTGCAGCTTTAGGGAAATTATATTACTGTCAATAGTAGTTTTTTTCAAACTTTTGCCCTCAACTTATGTGATAATTGGGGTTGTGTGTCAACTTGCCTGGACCATGATTGAGTGGTTTAAGCAGTTGTGATGTGGTTTATTCCTATGATGAGGTCAGATGTATATGTTTGGAGTAGCCAATCCATCAAAAAGCATTTTCCCTAGGAGTGTGAACTGCTTCCAGTATATACATGGACATCCTGGGAAAATGAGACACTCTTCTGTGGATCGGGATCCTGTTGTGCTACCTACAACTGTTTGTGAGCAAACAATCCACCATTCAGCCTGGTGATCTTGTCTTCATCATCCATCAGAGTCAACATCCGATATACTGCCTGCCAAACTTGAGCTTGTCAGCCCCTGCAGCTGTATGAG
>NW_006942304.1:0-1174 GCF_000298275.1 Orycteropus afer afer | reverse complement strand
CTCCCCTGTGCTTGTGGAAGCCAAGGCGGCCGCAAGCCCCATCTCCTCCAGAGACTTGGACTTTTTGGCTTGGACTTGTCGGCCTCTATATGCTTGCGAGCCATTTTCCTAAGATAAATTTCTCTCTCTCTCTCTCTATAAATATATATATATACACTTTGCTGGTTTTTGTGTTTCTCTAGAGAACCCAATCTAACACGTATGGGCTCAGGACCATGGTCACCAGGGACATTGAACTCAGTTGGCATAACATATTGCACATAAACATTGTTCTACATCCTACTTTGGTGAGTAGTGACCGGAGTCTTAAAAACTTGGAAGCAGCCATCTAGATGCAACAATTAGTCTCTCCTCATCTGGACCAAAGAAGAATGAATAAAACCAAAGATGCATGGAAACAATTAGTCCAAGAGACTGGTAGATCATGCATTCCTCAGCTTATGTGACCATGAGACCAGAAAAACTAGATGGTGCCCAGCTACCACTGTCAACCACTTGGAGGGGGATCAGTGCAGGAGATCCTGGATGGAGTGGGAGAACAATGTAGAACAAAACTCAAAATCATAAAAAAAAGAAAAAAGACCAGGTTTTCTTGTCTGATAGAGACTGTGAATGCCCAAATAATATGGCTCTGATGGCATAGTGCCTAAGGCATTTGACAGCTAACCAGAAGGCTGGCAGTTCAAAGCCACCAGCCACTCCTTGGAAAGAAGATTGGGCAAACTACTTCCGTAGAGATACTGCCTCAGAAACCCAAGGAGGGGTCTCTGAGTTGAATCAACTTGACAACAGTGAGAGTTTGAGTTACCCTTCAGGCCTGGAGTTGAACTCACTCCTATGACTTCCAGCAATAGACAGGCATGTTGGATGAACATTTACACCAGGTAGGTACACTCCTTAGAATGATCAACCATGGAAAACCAGAAAGGGCAGTATTTGCACAGGGAGATAGCTCAGAGGGCAAAAATACATAGGAAAGAAAGTCACAGGGAAGAGGCAACTACAGGGAAGAAGTGGGGAGAGAGCTGTTATATTTTGGGGATTCAGTCAATGTCATAAAACAAGATGGGTATAAACTCCTATATGGAAAATGAATTTGCTCTGTACACTTTCACCCAAATCACAAATCACAATTTAAAAAAAAAGAATACAATTTATTTATGGATGAAATTAT
>NW_006942303.1:0-1237 GCF_000298275.1 Orycteropus afer afer | reverse complement strand
TCTAAGGATATGGAAAAAACAATCACTGACTGTGGTGGTTAAATTTGTGTGGCAACTTGTCTAGGCCTGGTTGAGTGGCTGGACAACTGGATGTAGTATTCCCTATGATGAGAGTGGTAATCAACTCCATGGTAGAATCTACTGTGAGCAGCTGAGTAGCTGCCTTTGGGTATGTTCTCTGTTTCCTGTATATAAGAAGCAGTGTTGGGAATGGTCTCTAGCTTATGACATGCTTGAACCCTGCATGTAGCTGTGTCATTGTTCAGCATCCTGCCATGCCCTGCTAACCTTGGGACTTACAATGGACTTGAATTAACAGCCTGCTGTGTGGTTTGGTAACATCAGGACTGTGCCATCTTATTTGTTGACCTGGGGTGTGTTAGCCTGAGCAGCCAGTAGCTGTGTGAATGAAGAGATGCCTCCAGCTTCAGTGGGCTGGGAGCAAGAGGCAGAGCTGCAGCCCAAGGTCGAGGGGCTTTCACACAGCCCCTAGAGCCTGGCACTTTGAACTCAGACTTCCAGCCTCCTGAACTGTAAGAGAATAAACTCCTGTCTGTTAAGACCATTCCATTTGTAGTATATTCTTGTCAGAGTGGCACTAAGTAACCAGGACACTGATTTTCTATGGAAAAGAAAGAGACCTTGGATAAGCAAAACATTATTGAAGAAGAAAACAAAGTAGGAAGTCTCACATTCCCAGATCTCAAAACCTACTACTATACAGCCACAGTAGGTCAAAACTGCCTGATATTGGTACAATGACAGACACATAGGAATAGAATTGAGAACCCAGAAATCAATCCATTGACCTATGGTCAGTTGATCTTTGACCAAGGGCCATAATCCATTAAATAGGAAAGAGATTGTCTGTTTAACAAATTGTGCTGGCACAACTGGATATCCATTCACAGAAAAATGAAACAAGATCTATACCTCACACCGTACACAAAAACTAACTCCAGATGGATCAGATTTAAATGTGAAACCTAAAACTATAAAGTCCCTCAAGGAAAAATTAGGAACAAATTTAGGGGCCCTAATGTATGGCATGTCATGCTTGGTAAGGTGGAGGGTCGACAAAAGAGGGAAAGGCCTCAACGAGATGGATTGTTACAGTGGCTTCGGCAATGGGGTCATGTATATCAAGGATCATGGAGCTGGTGCAGGACTGGGCAGTGTTTCGTTCTGCTGTGCATAAGGTTGCTATGAGTTAGAGACTACTTGATGGCAAATAGCA
>NW_006942302.1:0-1176 GCF_000298275.1 Orycteropus afer afer | reverse complement strand
GGTTTTCCTCGGTTTTGTTTTTTGTTTTCACTCTTCTTTGCTTCTGACGATAGGAGATGATTAGCTGCATCTTAGATGGCTGCTTGAAAATCTTTAAGATCCCAGTCACTACTCACCAATGCAGGTTGTGAAACAAGATTTTTAATGTACTTTATTGTTCCAATTCAGTGTTCCCCAATACTACGGTCCTGAGTTGGTAGATCTATTGGATCTCTCTCACACAGTGTCTGGCTGATGTGAGGGATTGCTCTCTGTCTGTCTTCTATTGTTTCTGTAAGGATTGTGGGTATTTTGTATCACTGGTATCTGCAAGATTAGCCTCTGCTGAATCTATCCTTGGTTTAGAGTATAATCCTATTCACTGACACCCATCTGATCTTCTCAGATGTTTATGTGTTTATCTGTAGCCTGGTGTTTGGTGTTAATAGTAATGCAGCATTGTGGATATACTGGTATTAGCCTCTGTCATCCATATCTTATGTGCATAATTTGGTGTTCTGTCTTTCCCTAAAGTTATCTCCTTTTTTTAGAATGCCAAGAATATGCTTTGCACATAAATATGTTCAGAACCCATTTTGAGTATTTGAAGGCAAAGCCGTGGTTCTTAGTGAGGGAAAATTTTCCCCTCAGGTGACATTGTCAGTGTCTGAAGACACTGACACAATTGGGGGGAAAGGCATTTATGATAGTTAAGGTGTGTGTCCATTTGACTGGGCCATGAGTCTCAGTGGTTTAACAGTTATGATGTTGTCATCCCCCATGATGAGATCTGATACAATGTAATCTCCATGATGAGATCTGCTACTAGCACCCAAACAGTTGAAAGGGAGTTTCCTTTGGGGTGTGGCCTCCTTCCAATATATACAGAAAAGCTCTGGCAAAGCCCTTTGGCTTTTTGCTTGATCTGGAACCTGCATCTGGCTTGTCATCGTCTTATCTCCACTTCTTGGACTTAAACCAATGACCTTCCATCTTACTTGCTGATATTGGGTTCATTAGCTTACGAAGACAGCAGCAACCTGCTGTATTGCCTACTGATTTTGTCATTCCCTTCAGCTATGAGGGTCAAGAGAAGCCTCCAGTTTGATGTCTGACCCATGGACTTGAGACTCACTGTGTGAGCTATTTCCTTAAGATAAATCTGTGTGTGTATACACACACACACACACACACACA
>NW_006942301.1:0-1237 GCF_000298275.1 Orycteropus afer afer | reverse complement strand
TGCTAACCAGAAGGCTGGAGGTTCTAACCCACTAGGCACTCCTCGGAAGGAAGATGGGGCAATCTACTTCCGTAGTGATACTGCCTCGGAAACCCAAAGAGGGGTTGCTATGAGTTGGGTCTGACTTAATGGCACATAACAACAACAGCAACAACATAATCAAGGTTATATTTTGGTTCTTGTGGACTTGTTTAAACTTTCTTTGGGTTCAGCTTTAACTTGCACATGAGCAGTGATGGTCTTTTCTGCAGTCAGCTCCTGACTTTGTTTTGGCTGAAGATATTGAGCTTCTCCATCCCCTCTTTCCACAGATGTAGTCGATCTGATTTGTGTGCATTTCATCTGGTGAGGTCCATGTGTACAGCTACTATTTATGTTATTGAAAAAAAGATATTTGCAATGAGGAAGCTGTTGGTCTTGCAAAATTTTACCATGGATCTCCAGTGTTATATTTATCAATAAGGCCATATTTTTCAACTACCAACACTGCTTTGTTTCCCACTTTTACATTCCAATCACCAGTAATTATCAATACATCTTGATTGCATGTTTGGTCAATGTCAGAGTGCAGAAGTTAGTAAAAATCTTAAATTCTTCATCTTGGCTTCAGTAGTTGATGCATAAATTTGAATAATACTAGCATTAACTGGTCTTCCTTGTAGGCATATGGACATTATCTTATTACTGACAGCACTGTACTTCAGGATAGACCTTGAAATATTCTTTCTGAAATTAATAAGATACTATTCCTCTTCAATTTGTCATTCCTGTCATAGTAGACCATATGATTGTTTGATTCAAAATGGGCAATACCAGTCCTTCTGAGTGGCTAGGATATTTATCTGTATATGTGGCATTTCATTTTGACAACTTCCAATTTTCCTGGATTCATGCTTCATACATTACATATTATGATTATTAATGAGTGTTTGCAGCTGTTAATTCTCATTTTGAGTCATGCTCCTTCAGCAAATGAAGATTTAGCAACAACTAAAAATCTAAATATACACTTACATTTCAACCCAGCAATCCCCATCTAGCAATTTACTGTGAAATACATAGATACAGAGTTATTCGTTACAATATTGTTTGCAATCACAAAATATTGGAAACAACTAAATGCCTACATTTAGAACAGTGGTACTCACACAATGAAATACTATGTAGCTATAAAAAAGGAATCACATAAGTCTCTGTATGAACTTATGTATTCTGTAAGAATGATTTCCAGGACATA
>NW_006942300.1:0-1237 GCF_000298275.1 Orycteropus afer afer | reverse complement strand
CCTTCCTTCCAAGGAGTGGCTGGTGGGTTTGAACCGCCAGCCTTTTGGTTAGCAGTCAAGTGCCTTAGGCACTATGCTACCAGAGCTCCTGTCACAGGAGTAGTGGGGGAAAAATGATGGCTGGTTTCCACTGAAAGTGTCATCCTATCCACCTGATTTTTAAAGTCCTCCTCTGTTGAGGTCACCTTTTGATGGGCATTCACATGAGACACAAATATCTTTACTCCTTTGGCGCATTCAGAGAGATCTCTCCATGTATCTCTTCCCCCTAAATCCTTGTCACCAATTTTCTAATCATGTTCCTTCCAAGTCCCAGACCATCCAGCCAAGCCATTGGCCACAGCCCATGAATCCATATACAATCGTACATCTGGCCACTTCTTGTTCCATGCAAAGTGAACAGCCAGCTACACGGTTTGAAGTTCTGTCCATTGGGATGATTTCCCCTTCACCACTCTCCTTCAGGGAAGTCCCACAAAGGAGCTGCAGTGCCCCTGCTGTCCACTTTCAAGTGGTGCCTGCATATCATGCAGAACCATCTGTAAACTAGGCATGAGTTTTCTCTTCCTCAGTCAACTGATCATAAGAAACCCCCCATGAGGCCATAAGTTCAGATTGGGAGAGGTAAGGTAATGTGACTGGAGTGGAGACCATAGGCATTTAGGCCACATCTTCATGCAACTTACTTGTGCCTTCAGGTCCTGCTCAAACCTGATCTCTTATATATCACTTCCATTTAATGATGGACTTTATGGCTCTGTGGGTCAGACAACACCCAGTTCATGATGGGCAGTTCAGGCCTCATGGTGACTTGGTGGTTCATAGTTAGGCATTCAGTCTCTACTAAAGCCCAGTAGCAAGCCAAAAGCTGTTTCTCAAAAGAAAAGTAGTTATCTGCAGAGTATGGCAGGGCTTTGCTCTAAAATTCCAAGGGTCTGAATTGCGACTCACCAATAGGGACTTGCCAAAGACTCCAAACAGTATCTCTATCTGCTACAGAAACTTTAAGCACTACTGTATTGCCAGATTATATGGCCCAAGTGACAGAGCAGCTTCCATAGTAGCCTGAACCTGTTGCAGGGCCTTTTGTTGTTCTGAGCCCCACTCTAACCTAGCAGCATTCCAAGTCACTTGATAGATAGGCTGAAGCAACACACCCAAATGAGGGATATGTTGCCTCCAAAATCCAAAGAGGCCCACCAGACATTGTGCCTCCTTTTTAGTTGTGGGAGAAGCC
>NW_006942299.1:0-1176 GCF_000298275.1 Orycteropus afer afer | reverse complement strand
TATAGGTGCATCCTGGAGCTCTGGTAGCATAGTGCCTAAGGCACTTGACTGCTAACCAGAAGGCTCAAACCCACCTGCCACTCCTTGGAAGGAAGATGGGGCAATCTACTTCCGTAGTGATACTGCCTCGGAAACCCAAGGAGGGGTCGCTATGAGTCGGGTCTGACTCGACAGCAAACAACAACAACAATTAAAAATATGTTCAATGAATTAAAGAACATATGCTAAAAATAAATGAACAAATAAGGTATCTCAACAGAGACATGGAAAAAAGCAAATTCTAGAGCTTAATTAATTAAGTCCATCTCATGAATTTTTCATTTCAGTTGGTGTACTTTTAAGCTCTGTTGTTGTTAGGTGCCATCTAGTCAGCTCTGACTCATAGTGACCCTATGTACAACAGAACAAAACACTGCCCAGTCCTGTACCAGTCTCACAATCCTTGCTTATACCTGAGCCCATCATTGTAGCCACCGTGTCAATCCATCTCATTGACCTTTCTCGCTAACCTTCCACTTTACAAGCATGATATCCTTCTCCAGGGAATGGTCTCTTCTGACAGCATGACCAAAGCAGATGAGATGAAGTCTGGCCATTCTCCCTTCCAAGGAGCATTCTGGCTGCACTTCTTACAGGACCGATTTGTTAATTCTTCCAGCAGTCCACGGTACTTTCAGTGTTCTTTGCCAACACCACAACTCAAAAGCATCAACTCTTCTTCAGTCTTCCTAATTTGTTGTCCAGCTCTCACATGCATATGAGGTGATTGAAAATGCCATGGCTTGGGTTGTTGTTGTTGTTGTTATGTGCCATCAAGTAGGTGTACCTTAGTCTTCAAAGAGACATCTTTGTCTTCAGTGCTTTAAAGAGGTCTCTTGTGGCACATTTGTCCTGTGCAACATGTCATCTCATTTCTTGACTGTTGCTTCTATTGGTGTTGATTGTGGAAAGAAGTAATATAAAGTGTTTGACAACTTCAATCTTTTCCCCATTGACTGCGATGCTGCTTATTGGTCCAGTTGTGAGGATTTTCATTCTCTTTATGTTGAGATGCAATCCATACTGCACACTGTAGTCTTTAATCTTCATCTGTAAGTGCTTCAAGTCATCCTCACTTTCAGCAAGCAAAGTTGTGTCTTCTGCATATCACAGGTTGTTAATGAGTCTTCCTCCAAT
>NW_006942298.1:0-1143 GCF_000298275.1 Orycteropus afer afer | reverse complement strand
CAGCCCGCTCTCACCAGGACCTGAGTTCTGAGCAAGCTCAGGGGGCCCTGCTGGGGCTTCTCCAATGAGACTCAGGGCACAGACCTCAGCGCTCCCCCTTAGTGAGGACACTCTGGGATTCTGGGAAGAGGGAGGCTAGGCCACTGTCAGTATTCTATAAAATCAGGGTTTTCCTTCTGACCCTTATCCTTACACAGCTGTGCTCTGCTTCCTCCACTATTTACTTGAAGGCTCTCAGCTACAATCCCAAGATTCAGTGAACCGTCACCTCCACAGGGTAGCATTCAGATGGTTTTTCAAAATAAACTGCCTCCTGGGATGGAGACTTTCCCACAGCCCATGGCAATCTTGCCCCTTCTGAATGTCATTCAGAAGGCAGCTCGCCTGCCGGGAACCATTCCCATTATTTCTGCTGAAGTAGTGAGAATGGTTTTAACATGGACTGTTTGTAAATACATGAATATATGAAAGCATCAATGTATGAAATAATGAATTAATGAGAGAAGGGTGGTGGGAGGTTGTAAAGGAAGAGTGAATATTGATTTAAAAAATAGTTGGAAGAGAGAGGGACACTTTTCTTCTTAGTTTCGGTGCACTCGGGTAGCTCACCACCCTGGACTGGACCTTTGCTCTTCTGTCCAACGCACCTGCCGCAGGTCACTACAGGTAAGTGGTGTAACGTGCCAAAACCCATCCTTCTAGACAAATCTCTACTCCTAGAGACATGGCAGGGATGAATTCTCCAAGGAGCTGACCTCTGTGACTTCTGTGAACACAGTTGCATATTACTGGGGAACAATACAAGGAGGAGCTGAGGCAAATCCTCACTGCAGGGAAAAGGCAGGGCTGCAGGGGGAGCTTCGAACCTACAGACCACAGGGCCCGTCCTGTGATAAGATATGGAGGACCTTAGGGAAGGAGTGCCTCAATTCTCCGGATATTCCCTGTGTCTGCACAGACAGGATTTACCCCACAAACCTTGCTATTCTTGTAATCCTGGAAGAGTGTGTCTGTGTGTGTCTGTGGATGTATAAATTCTTGCGCATTTTATTTCATCTATGTATGCCTATGGTCCTAAATCATTGTTTGATGGTTTATGTTACTCTGTGTATGATAACACGTGTGTTAATATTTCTTTTTTTT
>NW_006942297.1:0-1188 GCF_000298275.1 Orycteropus afer afer | reverse complement strand
TTTTTTTTTTTTTTTTTTTCTATATTGTCCATTTGGGAGCTCTGGTAGCATAGTGCCTCAGGCACTTGACTGCTAACTAGAAGGTTGGCAGTTCAAATCCACCAGCCACTCCTCGGAAAGAAGGTTGGGCAATCTACTTCCACAGTGATACCGCCTCGGAAACCCGAGGAGGAGTCGCTATGAGTCAGCCCGACTGGACGGCACATAACAACAACATACTGTCCATTTAGATAATGCTTTGTGTTGTTAGTGATATGTGTGTATATCTTGAAGTAAGAGATCAGGGTGTATCATTATTTTCACTATACTAATGCCTAGATAGGAGCTACACAAAATACAGATAAATTCTGCAAGATCTATTTTGGCTCAATTATGCTGATATATGCAGACAACTTCACATACTAAATGAAAATATTTTGTGTTTGATTTCAGTATCACTTAATAAATTTAAAATTTTTATAGATTGTCCAAGGATTTCTTATGGAACAATCATCAAAGCACTTGACTACAACCGGAAATTAGGTGATTTGAATGTATCAGAGGTTCTGTGGTAGAAAAGGCCTGGTGATTTGCTCCTGTAAAGATTATAGCCTAGAAGTCCTGTGGGACAGTTCAACTCTGCCCTATAGGCTTGGTATGGGATACATTTAGCTCATACACAACAACAGTGGGTGCTAATGATATGAATGAACATCAACCAACACATGCTTCTATATTTGTGAAACAACTAATAATGATACAAATTCTGTTATATAGCCTTTACCATTTCTAATACATTTCATACTCACAATTTAATTAAACATTTCCCTGGTTTGTATTTATTTGTTATTGACAATATAATTCACTCTTAAAATCTGTCTTAAAATATATCAGGTCCTAATTAAAATCTTATAGTAAAAAATCAAGAAAAAAATGGATGTCAAATAGATGTTGTGTGCATCAACGATTTAATATACTTTTCAAATTTCTGTGTTAGGAAAAATTTGCATAGGACAGACATGTCTTTTATTATTTATGCTTCTATCTTATTTTTCATAAATTGAAAATAAAATTTATAAGGTAAAAGGGATATATTAGCATCAATAATATAATGTTGTTGTTGTTGTTATGTGCCATAGAGTCAAACCCAACTCATAGCAACCCCTCCTTGGGTTTCCGAGGCAGTATCACTACGGAAGTAGGATTGCC
>NW_006942296.1:0-1237 GCF_000298275.1 Orycteropus afer afer | reverse complement strand
AAAAAAAACTAAGCTACCTACATGATTATGGTTTTTTAAAAAAAGAGCCAGTTACATACAAATATCAATAATAAGTAAGATGATTTGCAACAAAGTTAATTTTAAAAAGCATTCTACACATTATAATAATCACCTAGAAGAGGTATTATATGTCAGAGTTTTCAGACAAAAATAAACATGTAAAAGGGAAAAGATAAATATACAAAAGCCTGAAAAAAAATAAATAAACTGGAGCACAGAAAAAAGCAGTACTTAAAAAAAAAAAAAGAGTAGCGCCATTCATTCATCAGTCAATAATTGCTGTTGTTGTTGTTAGGTGCCCTCGAGTCGTTTCCGACTCATAGTGACCCCATGCACAGCAGAACGAAACATCGCCCGATCCCGCGCCAGCTCCGTGATGCTTGCTATACTTGAGCCCATCATCACAGCCACCATGTCAATCCATCTCATTGAAGGTTGCTTGAACAATTTCTCTCAGAAAGATCAGCATAAGGCCAGTCCCCATGAGGCGGAGGTTAAAGACGTCCCAAATGTCCAAACTACCGTACCATTCCATCATTTCAGACATTAACTCCTCCTCCTCCTCCCAGTCATTTCCCCAGTCTTAGGGTCCAGTATTTCTTTGTAACACACCTCACAGAACTCACAGACCCCCAAAGGTTCATCTCATGTAGTGGTGGTGGAGGATGGCAGGCTGGCAAGTCCAGGTCCCTGAGAAGTCTGGAGGATTCTTCCAATTCTCGGGGTTTGATGAACCTTGATCAGCAGATCAGATGACAGCTGCTGTCCCAAATCCAGGGGTAAGATGAAGATGAGCCAAGACACAAAACCGGAGCAAGAGGAGGGCACACCTTCCCAGGAGATTTGTAGGTATACTCTCAAAGAAGCTAAGGGTGGTGACTTGAATTATACCCTCCAGCAAGGCAAGACTCAAGATACATTTCATCTGTGTTACCCCAACAGAAATAATCTAGGTGGATGGCTTCAACAATCAGCAGCTCAAGGCAAATCCCATCACAGAGTCAATTGCCAGTCATTATAGGGAACGACTACTACCAGCTGCCCAGATAAGTTGATACCTGACTGTAACTACCATGTCACCCCAAACAGACAAGGATAATGGGATTTATAATACATCACAGAATGGAGGACAATGGCTAGACAATGGCCACATCAAGCAATTCACCACAAAGGCCTTCCCCTCTTTCATCGACCCTCCACCTTACCGAGCATGACA
>NW_006942295.1:0-1213 GCF_000298275.1 Orycteropus afer afer | reverse complement strand
CAATTTTCCTAGATTCATACTTCGTACATTCCATGTTCCGATGATTAATGGATGTCTGCAGCTGTTTCTCTTCATTTTGAGTGGTGCCACATCAGCAAATGGTGTTCTCGAAAGCTTTACCTCATCAATAGGAGTAAGGCTGGGTTTACTCAGATGGTGCAGCTCTCTCCCAGTCCTATTTTGAGAGCCTTCTAACCTAACCAGACTATTGATAAAGTTGCGCAGTAAAGTATCAAACAGTGTTTCTTTGCTATTCATAAGGTTTTCCCTGACCAATTATTTGAGCAGTGGACGGCCTCTTCCTTCTTCCAAGTCTGTCTCAGTCTGTAAGCTGGGATTATACCTGTGCACTTTGTGCATCCCACTGTATTAGAAACACCAGTGGCTCAGCCTAAAAACTCACATCAACACATCACCATGGTAGGACAAACCGACAGACAACTTTTCCTCCCTGTTGGAAACCTCTAATACCACCCTTACCTGGGTCCCTGTGGCTGATGCTTTCTCTGTCCAGATTCCTAGGCCTTTTAATCCCCTCTCTCCCGCTCTTCCGCCCTGCTGCTTTGGGTATGCCTGAGTTCCTCTCTTCACCCAGGTCCCTGCTAAATGGTGCTGGCAAAATTGGATATCCATTTGCAGAAGAATGAAACAAGATCTGTACCTCACACCACACACAAAAACGAACTCCAGTTGGATCAAAGACTTAAATGTGAAACCTAAAAGTATAGAGTTCCTCAAGGACAACCTAGGGCAAATTTAGGGGCGCTAATATTTGGCATAAATAGACTATCAAGCAAAACTCAAAATGTACTAACAGCAGAAGAGAAACCAGATGATTGTGACCTAAAAATTGAACTTTTATGTGCTTCCAAAGACTTCTCCAAAAGAGTCAAAAGAAAACCTATAGATTGGGAAAAAATATTTGGTAATGACATATCTGACAAGGGACTTATCTCTAGAATTTATAGAAAACTCCAATACCTCAATAACAAAAAGACAAACATTCCAATTAAAAAATGGGCAGAAGATATGAATAGACACTTCATCAAAGAGGATATTCAAGTGGCCAACAAACATATGAAGAGATGCTCACAATCATTTGCTATTAGAGAAATGCAAATCAAAACAACAATGAGATACCATCTTGCTCCAGCACTAGTAGCAAAGTTCAACAAGACAGAAAATAGCAAATGCTGGCGAGGTTGTGGAGAGA